>NW_009952438.1:693159-701163 GCF_000747805.2 Chaetura pelagica
CCAGAGTGTTTTTCAGTATTAAGGGATCTAAGTAAACAGAATGTGCTTTTATTATTCTTTTAAAAGCAGAATATATAGAAGTTCCCAGGAAGGTTCTCTCCTTTTCAGAGTATTTCAGTATTAAAAGAGTTGGTTAAACCTTTGCAACTGCTTGTAGTGCTGATCCAGTGTATTTGCTGATTGCCATGTCAAAAGGAAGGATGTTCTGCACAGATGCCCAACAAGTTTGAGGTACCACTCTGACTGTCCTGCACGAGCTCATAGGATGTGTTTGTTCACAGCATTTCTGCAGGTTTGGAGACAAAAATGCTTGGGGCTTTTTTCTTTTTGCAAGGTTTGGTTTAGCTGAGCTAGAAGTGCAGTGTGAACAGTCTCCCCCACCCCAAACGTTTAAATGAGCATTAATTTGGCAACTTTTAGTGATGGGAAATATGCAAACACACTGCAGAGAAACTAACAATGACCTGAATAATAACTTCCAAGTTCAGTAGAGATGTGGGTGGGCAGAGAATTTAGCTGCTGTGCTTGCCCTGGCTTTCTGGCAGGCTTTTACAATAGTCTCTTCCCTTTCAAAATTGTTGCTCAAAGTTTGTCTGATTAGTTGCTGGTAGCAGAAGAAATGTTTATGTCTCTGTTTCCTTTGGTGAAGATAAAACTGCCTCTGCCAGGACCTCTCTCTGTGCTGCATGTGAGCTTGGGGCTCTTCACTGTTGTGCTGCTCTTATTTCTGAAGGAACAAGGGTGTTCACGTGGAGTCTGTTTGATTTCACTGTAAATACAACATCCATGGAAAAGAAGCCACCAGCACTGGGGGCACCTTTCCTTCAGCCACCTATAAAGTGCATTTTCCAAGGGATGCCAAGCCTAAAGCACAAGCAGCTCCCAACTGTTTTGCTGCTATTCAAGCAAAACACAAACATCTGCATCCTGAAGTCAAGTTGCTGCAGAAGTTTGGACCTCCAGGCCAGTGGATCAGCAGGTACCACAAACCTCTGGGAAGGACGTGGAGGCAGAAGGACTCTGGGATAAATTGATTGTTGTGTTGTGTTGTGTTGGCCCTGGCTGAATGGCAGGTGCCCACCAAAGCTGCTTGTCACCCCCCTCAGCTGGACAGGACAGAAAAGTGTAAGGAAAGCTGTGGGTTGGGATCAGGACAGGAGGGATCACCCACCAGTCACCGTCACGGGCAAAACGGGTTTGAAATGAGATTAATTCTCCAAATCAGAGTAGGATGATGAGAAATAAAACCAGATCTTAAAACAACTTCCCCCCACCCCTCCCTTCTTTCTCCTCCCTCCTCCCCAGCAGCTTAGGGGGCCAGGGAATGGGGGTTGTGCTCAGCTCAGCACATGTTGTCTCTGCCACTTCTTCCTTATGGTTGGACTCGATGATCTTCAAGGTCCTTTCCAACCAGGATGTTTCTGTGACTCCCTCAGTGGGAGGGCTCCTCAAACTCTTCTGCTCCAGCACATGGTCCTTTCCTTGGAGAACCATCCCCCATGCACTTCTCCAGCAGGTTTCCCTCCCACGGGCTGCAGCCCTTCAGGCTGCTCTGCTGCCCCACGGGGTCACAAATCCTGCCACCAACCCATCTCCAGGTGGGCTCCTCTCTCCACAGGGTCACACCTTCCTTTGGGTGCACCCACCTGCTCCAGCACGGGGCCCTCCCTGGGCTGCAGGAAGATCCCTGCTCTGGCACC
Organism: Chaetura pelagica; assembly: GCF_000747805.2. Classification (NCBI taxonomy): domain Eukaryota; kingdom Metazoa; phylum Chordata; class Aves; order Apodiformes; family Apodidae; genus Chaetura; species Chaetura pelagica. The sequence goes on from NW_009952438.1 coordinate 694,860, forward strand.
TGGAGCATCTCCTCTTTCTTCCCTGCCCCTGGTGCCTGCTTGGCTGCTCCTCTCGTATCCTCGCCCCTCTCTTCCAGCAGTTCTTTCCCCCTTCTTAGCTACATGGTCACAGATGTGGTACCAGTGTCACTGCTCCCAGCAGCCACCCCCTGGTCCCCCCTCTGCCAGAACCTCCCCGTGCCAACCCAGTGGAGCTGCTCTTCAAGAGACACTCCTGGTCTCTTGGCTTGCAAACAGTGAAGCTCCCAGGTCCATAGCAAAGCCTGGAGCCCCTGGAATTGCCAGGAGGTAGGAGAGAATTTCCCTGCCATGCAGGGGCCCTCTGTACAGGCTCCCACCGTGGCCCCTGGTTTCATTTCACCCAGCGTGAATTAAGCAGAGCTGTCAGTAAATCCCCAGCCAACAAGGCAGGGCTGACAGGCTGCAGGGTTTGCTCAGTGTTGCTGTGCAGGAAGGAGGAGTGAACCAAACAAATTACAGGCTTTTGTCCATATTGCATTTGCTCTAATTTTTGCTCTTTGACCCAAGCCCTGCTCAGGTCAATTATAGAGTATTATGGGATCAGCTAAAAGCTGGGATTGTTTTTCTGAGCAGAATATTGCAAAGAAAGACACACTGTTGAAGACAGCCATGCTCATTCAGCTGATACCATGGAGATGCTGCTCAACATCCCTGTGATTCCTCTCTGACCCAGTTCAGCTGTCTGGGTTGTCTTTCATCATTCAAAAATGTCAAGTGTGTGTTGAATTATGTGCCTTTCTCAGTGTCCAAGCTACAAGCAGAGTGATCTTGTTATGTGTACATATAATACACAAAATCAAAAGCAGCTTTAAATAACAGAAACTTGATTATTTTATTTTTTTTCTGGGGGGAAGGATGAAATAAAATATAAATCATACTTCAGGGTAATTTCAGTGCACAGTGAAAAAACCTATTTTAACAATATTTTCAGCTTCCAATTGACATTCCCCCCCCGTGTGTGTGGGAGGGCCCTCAGGATTTACACATTTTAATCTCACCCAAGGAAAAAAGAAGGGTCACACACTATTTTGTAACCTGCAGGCATCAAATGCCTCCTTTTCCTGGTGTGCCATGAACCACAGCTCCTGAGAGGCAGGGGCTGCAGGCAGGCTGGGGTCCTGGGCTGCTGCAGTGTCTCACCCAGCCAACCTGGGTCCTGGGGCTCTGCTCAGCCTCCAGCCTAAAAAACCCCTTTGCAGAGGTTTTGTTCACTATCTGGTAAAAAACACCAGCCTTTGTGGGGGGGACTGAAGGTCAAGCATAAGGTCAGGATGCTCTGCCAGTGGGAGGAGTGGCAGGACAGGAGGAACTGCTTTTCCCCCTCTGCTCCTTCTCTTGCTCTGGAGCATCTTGGGGCTGCTCAGGGTCTGCATGGAGAGGGCCCCAAGGAAAGACTGTGCACCCACCTCCTCACCTGGGTTATGAAGAAATGGGCACCTTCCTCACCCTCCCTGAAATCTGGGCCACCCAGAGCAAGGGGCTTGATGCTGCTGCCTGTTGACCTGAAGGAATGAGATGCCAGTGGCCCAAGAAGCAGGTCCCCCCAGTCCCTGCAGCAGCCTGAGCCCTCAGAGGGTGGGATTCCAGCAGCTCTCCCAGGGACTGGGGATTCCAGCAGCTCTCCCAGGGACTGGGGATTCCAGCAGCTCTCCCAGGGACTGCTGCCCTTTCACAAGCCTCTCTGGATTAACCAACTTCTCGCTTACAAGTGCATCTGATTTTTAGGCAACATGTGGAAACGCTTCTGTTTTGGCCTGGAATCACTGTTTTTGTCGTGCTGTGTGTCCTTTGGGGTGGCTAAATGCTGGCCCAGAGCTGCCAAGCTGCTGTCACAAGTGGCTGCTGTGCTGTCAGGGCTGGTGTGACAGGGCCCTCTGTGCTGAGCCTTGCCCATTCTCAGGCAGCAAACCGCTGGGATTTTGACCAGATGTGCAGCTTCTTCCAACGCATTGACCAAGACCAAGTATCTCCCAAAAAGATCTGGGGATGCTGTGAGACCTGCAAAATTGATGACAACATCCAGTTTCTCCAGCATGTCTTGCAAAGTCCTTTCATCTACGTTTTGATGCTCTGCTGCAGCCAGTGCCACCCCCCACCTGCAGAATGAAGCAGGTGCTTCAGCTCCTTCACTAAAACCAGCCTGGATTCTGCACCTTTTCCTTCTCCAGCACTTTTCCTCACAACATTTTCCACAGTAGCAGGAGTGATGAAAGAAACCTGGATGAGGCAGTGGTCTGATCATCTTCAGCACCTGAACTTCAGGAATTTCTAGAGGGTCCAGTTTATGGAGACAGTGAGAGGCCTAGAAATGCAAAATGGTCTGTGTAGGATTTGCTAAATCCTAAACGGATTATATACTTACCTCCTGTTGACCTCCTTTCAAATGGTTTTGATTCTTTTGTCTGCAAAACAAGCTGAAAAATCTGAAGCAATCTGCTTCTGGAAACTCTGGAAGCTTGTTGATTTTGGTGGGGATAGAAGTGACCCATGGCAAACCCTTCTGGATGTGAGGGACAGAAGCCAGGAGATGCAGAAGCAAAGAAGAAGAGAACCATCCTCCCAGTTATCCCTCCTGCTTTCCTCTCTTTCATCTGTGTCATTGCCAGTTCCAAAGCCAACATGTCAGCTGAGGAATGTTGGGTTACTTCCCAGAGTGAGACTCTTTCTTGTCCAGCCAGACCTGAGCTTTCTCATTATCCTCCTCAGCCACAGGGATGGGCCTGATGGCAGGCAGGCTGGGTCACAGGACAGTTGCAATTAAAACAATGACTGTAAACAACAGGAGGTAGCTGCACTTGTCACCTGTTTCTTCTTGTTGGTATTTATTTGGAATATGAAGGGGGCAAAAGAAGGCAGCATCATTTCAGTTGTGCCTTCCCAGCCCATCCCCTTCCCAGGCAGTTCTGCCCGCGCCAAATAATCCCAAAAACTGGAAATTCAACTGGGATGAAAATGTGAATCACAAAGAAGAGAGGGGATGGCAGAGACTGCTGGTTGTGTTTCTGTTGTTGAGAAGTTCCCAGATGAAGGTGTTGTGAGAGGAGAAAAACAGCTCTCCTGGGACAGCTGGAGTCTTTATCCAGACCTTGCTGCAGCCTTTATCTGCTTACCTCCTGTGGTGCCCACGTTGCTCTGGGTAGGGATGAAGCAAAGCACACAGGAAAGAGGCATGAAAGAAGGCATTTTAAAAATGGCCTAATGTACCTGGTTTTTCAGGCTGAGGGAGCACAAGCTGGTGAGAAATGTGAATCCCACTGAGAAAGTGCCAGAAGCCCAACGTTTGCTGCCATCTAATTGTCTTGTTAAGCTGTGAGAGCTGAAAGCTCCAAACCCTGGGATATTTCTTGCCTGTATTTTTATTTATTTCTTTTTTTGCATGCACAGATGTGAAAAGACACATGTGCATGGCTAAGATCTACTACAAAACTGGCTTTTCTGTGTTTCACCTCCTGTGTGGGAGTGACTGAACCCAGTTTATTCTGTGCCTGTGCAGGACCCCGAGGTGTGCAGGGCTGGCTGGGATGAGCAGCAGTGCCACCCCTGCCTGTGGAACACCCCAGCACTGCTGGCATCACCACATCCTTCCTGGGTCCTGACAGTTAACATCCAAATATGTGTGACATTTGGGAATCACAAAACATCCCTCACCTGCAAAAACACCAAACCAAGTGAGAAATGAGCCTTTGTCAGAGTTTTATCCATTCCACGACTCCAAAACTATCTCCTTAGGTTTCCTTTTCCTGAATTATGAACCAATATGATATAATTTCTCTGGTTTAGTTTGGTTGAGGTGCTGTTTGGCTGCTAAAGATCATGTGCTATGGACACTGCCTCTAATTGACTCAGCTCAGAGGATGAAATGGGTTAAGAGCAGCAGGATTTTATGTGAAAGCTAAAATCCAGTTCCTCTTATTCAAGTGACTATTCTTTCTGTTTTCCAGGGACTTTTTGGGAACACGCCTGTTTCTGTACTTGAAACTCTCACTGATTGAAACCTGCCTTGTGAACCACTCCTGGTGGCTTGAATCAAAGCAGCCAAGTGTCTTCTGGGCACAGTCTTGGTTTGCTCAGGGGTTTTGTGCATTAACAACTGCCATTGCTGGTAGTGTGAAAGAAAGAAGACAAGTTAGCACAAGGGGTGTAAAATACCCAGTTCTGCAAAGAAAAACGTCTCTGGGAGTGTTCAAAGAGAAAAAAATGACAGAAAAAAAATAGAGGTGGACAATATTTCTAAAGAGTTACCTTTTATTTCAGAAGCACTTGCATCTTCCTGCCTTGTGAAATGAATTATTGTCCCCTTTCTGAGACTGTCCCTGATGCTGCTCTTCAGCAGCTGATTTTTATGAGCCTTATTCCTGGTTTCTAGGTCACCAAGCCCAGAGGCAGCTCACAATTGGCTGTTGCCTCACATACACACAGGGTGGGGAACAATATCCTCTGCACCAATTAGTGTGCAGTTAATGCCATCAAATGGTAAGACAAATCTGTCCCCTTCCTTTTTTATAAGAATCTTTCAGGTGTGAAGGAAGTTAGACCTGAATACAGAACAGTAAATAAGATGAAGCCAAGTCAGAGAGGATGCTGCTTTATAAGTCAGGTATTTGATTTTTCCTTGCAGTGATTTGCTGGGGAGGCAGATTTCTTGTTTTCTCAGTGGGAACTGAATTAACAAGTGCAGAATAGCAGCACATTTCTGACACATACATTAAAGAATTAGCAGTGTGTCTTACAGTCACAATATTGCATTTTTTCAACCCCCAAATAGAGGTTCTGGAGCCCAAAGGCTTCCAAGGTAATGAGGGACATTTTGCCTACATCACATCCTGGAGAGGCTGGTATCTCTATGGGACTCAGTAGTCACAAAGGTCAATAAAAATAAGACCTGAACATTTTTACTTCTGTTCCTTACCACATGTATTCATGTTTTCTTCCAGGTTTTGCAACACATGGAGGAGAATTTTATGCTCACAGGGCATGAACTGACACAAACTCTCATTTTACAGGTCCAGGAATACATGATAAACAAGGCACAGTCAAGGTGAAAAGTAAATGCAATTTAAAAGTGTTCAATTCCAGTAATTTATATTCATATTAAAGTGGCAGTTGCAGCACAAAACATTTCTGCCAATCTTTGTTGGAAAGTAAATGCAAGTTTGTAGGGATTTTGTCTCCACCCATTCACTATTTGCTATTTTCAAGCATTTCATGACTGATTTTAATCAGCATGAGTGGTCACAGAAAGGAAATGTTATGCTCCTGTGTTCATAGGAAAAATGTGGCTTTTGTGACTTAAGGAAAATGAGTTTAGTTATTAGATGCAGTGCTGCCCAAAGCCTAAGAATAAAGGTGTTTTTCTTTGGATTAGACTGCAGAGACAATCACAGCAACACAATGAAGCAGAGATTTCTCCTTCACAGGATCAGGCATGAGGCACAAAATCAACCACTGAAGATAAGAAAAACACTGAAGAGAACAGGGATCTGTGTGGAGAAGCTGTGTGAAAAGAGAAGCAAAATGGGTCAGCCACGATTCAGTGTGGTTCTCCCCGGGCTGTGGTGCTGGGTCTCTCACTGCTTCACCACTGCAGGATGGAAAATGAACAAGGATGCCTCATGAAGAGATTTTCCCCAATGCTCACTGCTCTAAGCCAACTGTGTCCACGTGCCCTCAGCCTCGGGCATTTGCTGAACCCTCTAGGAAGGGAGATGCCATTTCCCTGGACACTTAGTGACTTGGGCTGCTTTGGTGTGAGACAACGAGAAGGGAGAGGCTTTCCAGGTGCCTGCAGCTCGTCCTGTGTGTGATCACAGCTGAGAGCTGAGGCCACACAGCTCTGGGGTTAATGCCACAGGGACATGCATGCCATGAGGGTCCCTGCCCCAGCACAGTCCCATGCAGCCCCCAGTGGCAGCCAGGACACCCTCTGGCCCTCAGGGTAGCTGAGCTGTGAAGTCTCACCAACATGAGACTTTGCAAAACTGGAGGAAGCTGGATCAGGGGAGGTTGAGGTTGGGTATCAGGACAAGGGTTTTCACCCAGAGGGTGGCTGAGCACTGGAACCAGCTCCCCAGGGCAGTGGTCACAGCACCAAGCCTGCCTGAGCTCAAGAAGCCTTTGGCTGATGCTCTCAGGGACATGGGGTGATTCTTGGGGTGCCCTGCACAGGGACAGGAGTTGGACTCGTGGCCCTGATGGGTCCCTTCCAACTCAGCAGGTTCTGTGAGTCAATGAAATCAGTTCCTAAATCTTGCACTGCTGCTTGTGACTACACTGAGCCTGCTGA
>NW_009952438.1:701396-702511 GCF_000747805.2 Chaetura pelagica
CTGAACTGTAAACAGGGTGTGATTCTCTATTTAGAGAACTGTACTCAAAATAACTTTCACCCTTTGTGCCAGTTGTACTCTTCACCCTTGAAGAAACACCCCAGCTCTGCTAAGGGTCAGCTGCTGGATAGTTTTTTCTCCAAATGCCTTTAACTAACCAAGCTATTGAGACTGTTGTCACCCTGCTGCTAATAAGTGTTTCCAACCTTAATGCCTGGTGGGAAATGAAACCTCAAGGCCATCTGACTGCCTGGGCTGGAGGCTGCCTGCCTGCTGTTGAGAACTGCTGCAGTTCATTAATTCCCAGCAGAAAGCTGGGCTGATTTGACATGGATGTCACGTGAGAAGTGACTGCAGATCTACATTACTTGGGGCATCAGGGTTTCCCCAGCCCTGCCTAACTGTCTCCAAAAGACCAGCCCTTGTTGTGGCTGTTGTCACATCACAAATGTGGCTCCAGGTTTCTCCAAAGTGAGAGGTGATAGGGAGGAGGAAGAGAGGTTGATACCCACCTGGGGCTGCAGGGTTTCCCACCCAGTCCCACTTGCTCCATGCTGGGTGGGACAGACCCACCCAGGGGCTCTGGTGCTGGCAGAAATAACCAGCTGCTGCTTCACTGCTGCAGCCCTGGGAGTGGCCCAGTCCTTCATGGAGCCTTTTCTCTGCTTGCAGGGCTAAATCAACTCCCTCTCTGCTTTGGTTTTAGCAAAATCACACCTTTACTGAGAAACCTTCTCTTGTGATCCAGTGCTGCTCTGCTACCCATCCTTTCCCTGAGCCAGCAGGTGCTCACTGGACGTGGCTCTGAAGGCACTTCTGGGTAATAAGAGCTGGGGAAATGGAAAGAAACAAGAAGCACATGTCAGTCAGACTCTAAATCTGCTGTGCAGAAACTTTTGACCTTAGTGGAAGTTTGTACACTAAGCACTTTGCCCATGGCTTTCCAAAGCAACAAAGCAGGAACCTGTGTCTTGAGATCTCCAGCAGCTCCTGCAGTTTCCCAGGCCTCCCTTTCTGTCCAGATTTCACTGGGGCATCACAGGTGAAGAAAACTTGCCAGGTTTTTGTTTTCAGGAGCCCCTGCAGCCACTCCCTGCTCAGGAAGGCACTGGGTG
>NW_009952438.1:702703-746836 GCF_000747805.2 Chaetura pelagica
GTTTTTTCAGACGCCCCTGCAGCCACTCCCTGCTCAGGAAGGCACGGGGTGCACTGGCTTGTCCCACTGGCTGTGGGGTGCTGGCCCAGGTCTTTGCCCCCTCAGCAAACTGATCCTAAGGAGATACCTTCAGGATTTATTTTCAAGGCAGCTAGGCTGTGGTGACAGGCAGAGTATAGATTTATTCATGGCAGCATTTCAGATCCCAGCACACACATTTGTGAGCCTGACTTGCTAGCATACATCATGGCAGTCCTGAGTGCATTTTAGCCAGAGATGCAGCCTGTCTGTGCACCCCAAGCTGTGGCAGTTCTGTCTGTGCACCCAAGCTGTGGCAGTGTGGCTGCAGTGTGTGTGACAGGGCCTTCATGGCTTTTAAAAAATATTTATTTCAAGCTGGTATCACTGGTATTGAATTAGGCAGATGCAGAATTCTCTGAAATAATTACTAAACCCCAATATACAGTATTTGTCATGTGATACCTGTAAAAATCCCCTCCAGACATTTGTGACTTCATGTTCCATTCAGGCACAAGCACAAGGACTCACTGGAACGTGTTGGAGCCACTGCAATCCAAGTAAATTGCACAGACAGAAAGAAGATGGCAAAAAGGGCTTGGTGGTTTTGAATCAAGCAAACTTTGCACATCAGCATTCTGTGCAGCTGTGGGTCGTAAGGAGCATGTGGCTGTTTGTTTTGTTAATGGTGATCCCAGCAGAGCATTTTCCATACAACCAGGAGGGTGGTGGTGCAGCATCTCTGCTGCCAGCGGGAGCAGAAACAAAGCCCAGATGTTCTCACTTGGCACAAGGCAGCACTCAGTGGGCACAGGGTGCAAAACCACTGCCCATCCCTGACAGCCTCGCAGCTGTGACCCTAAAAAAACCGCCCCTGCCACTCAGCAGCCATAAATCTCAAGGGCTAGCTCAGCTTTTGCAGTGCAAATGGTGCTATGGGCTGGGAAGGGCAGGGTTTGTCCTGCACTGGTTTTTCAGTTGAGAGGCAAAGGCAGGTAGATATAAGTTGTCTCGTTCTGGCCCCATTTCCTGATGGAAGCTCATTGTCTCTGGGCTTTTTCCTCCTATTCCAGAGGGAATACACTTGAGTACTCCACAGAAATCTTGCTACTTTTTCTGCCTCTGATTGTGTGTCCCACCAGCTCTGGGGTTGGGCACAGACGAGGGTGTCTCTCTTCAGCTGAAAATAGAGCTGGAACAATATGGTCTTTTCAGAGGGATGGCAGGAACCTCCACGTTTTGGGTGACACTTTGGTTTACAGCTTGTTATTATTTGCTTTCGCAGTGAAAACAAATATGAGGAGGAGACATATGGAGAGGAAGGAACGTGTGTGCTCTGCTCAGCGCTGGCTGGGGGTGCCACAGGCGTGTGGGGAGGTCTGTGCTGCTTCTGCCCTGGCAGGGAGGCTGCAGGAGGCTCTGAAATGAGTGCCAGAGCACCAGGAACCTGTGCTGGGACATGTGAAGCAAGTGGGGAATAAAGATGCTACCAGAGCCTGCTCTTCTCCTTCTGAGCAGTCAATTTCTGCCTCTTATTGGGAAGAGACCTGGGTCACGAGCAGCTCATGGTACTGAAGGAGGCAGGGGGTGTGAGAAGACCTGAGTTTAAGAACTAGTTCAGGGTCTTGGGGTCTCACAGCAGACGTTTCCTATGAGTCTCATCTAGAAATCATGGAAGGCATCACTGTTGCCCTCAACAGTTTCATTGGGTTTGTAGGCAAACCAAGACACCTGATGGAAACTATGCAGAAGGACACTGTTGTTCTACCACAAACCTGGACCTCCCAGATATTTTAGGGAGTAAAATTACAGGTTATATCAGGTATACTTTTTGCTTTGTAGGTTTGTGAACAGATTTAGGGGTAGATTAACATGAATCCTGCCAATTCTGGGAGGTGAACTCATTCCAGGTGGCTGTGTCTCACCAGGAACCTTGGCCACAGAATTCCAATTTGCAAGTGCTGGAATGAGTGGTTCTTGGTGGAATATCCTGCCTGGGATCATGCTGTATTATCTTGGAGCAAAAAACATGTCTTCAGGGTTTTGGAAGAGAGAGAGAGGGGTGGGAACATGCTGGGTGCTTGTTCATTGCCACAGGGAGGGAAATGCCTGAGGCTGCAGGGAGGCTGGCACTGATGTTTGGCTGGGAAAGTGGCTGTGGCTCTGGGCTATCATGGAAGAGAAAAGGGAAACATCACTGGTTTGGGATGGGCTTTGCCAAAGGGCCAGTTCCAGGACCTCCCCAGAAATGTGTGGTCTTGGGCCCATTTTAGACCAAGATGTGATAGAAATTGGGCAGAAGCACATGAGGCAACAAATTCAAGCTTGGTGGTGACAAAGAACTCAAGGTCCCTGGCTAAGACTCTGGAGAACATCATCTAAATGCAGCTGTGGGAAGATCCCCTGCAGTGTGACCAGTGCTGCTTCTCTTTCCTCTCTTTCCTTGCAGATGATCCTGGATCTGAAAGAAAAACAATTCATGCTCAAATAAAGAGAGTCAAAAAATGAAGCTTATAAGTCTACAGAAAGCAGGCTGTGCTTTTTAAAGTAGCCAACAATCCTGGAGCTCCATGTGCTCCCTGGAGGGCTGGTTAGTACCCAGCATCATGCTGGGACAGAGCAGCCCATAAATCTCATGGCTGGAGCTCAGGCTGGATTCAGGTTTTCTGAATCCATTAGTGGACTAGTTTGTGTCCATCACTGTTTTCCCCAGAGAAGGTGGGGAAAGTCAACTGTGAGTTTTGGGTAGTGGGACGAAGGGACTGTGAAACTCACAGGTAAAGCAGCCAGACTTCCTAAGAAAGCATCTTCTCAGCAAGCCTCAGTTTCAACCGTGTGGTTGGTGAGCTCTGCACTGAAACAGAGACATAAACCCCAGCCCCCAGCTGGGGGTGCAGTGCTCCACAAACATCCCTGCTCCTTGCCAGGGTGTGCAGCGCTTCCTGAGCCCCATCAGTGTCATTGCTGATCTCTGTGAAGCCTGGGAGGGCTGTTCTGTGAACTCCTGCCTTCTATTTGTAAGAAGGGTACAGATTTGAAGGGCTACCCAGCAAGGAAAATTGCATTATTGTTTTAATGGGATAAGAGTAGGAGAGAGAGGGAGGGAAATGTGAGGCCAGGCTCCCCGTTTGTCTGTGCTTGCCTCGAGTGGAATGGGATTTGGATGAAAGCAGAGACAGAAATGTTTGCTGGGGTCTTGAGAGTGAAACCTAAAGTGCAAAACCATTTAGGTTAACCTGTCATCTGCTGGAATGTAATAAACTGTGTGTATTATTGTCAGTGTCCAACATTGTTCAAACCTATGGAAAAACCTCTGCTATAAAGAGCTTTGGTGCTTCAGGATGGAAGAGCAAAACACACAGGGGAGTAAAAAGGTGTGTGTCACACAGAAAATGAGACCTGCTACAGTTTTTAAAGGGGCATTTGGCACTTCAACATTTTTCTTTGGCTAATGAAAAAAATCTGCTTAATGAGAAGTCAGTTTCTGTTTTAGACTGGAAGGGCTGAGAAGGATTCATTAGGAAAGAAAAAACAAAAGTATTGTAGCTACAAGCAGAGTGTTTCACATAGTTGTGTCAGAAAACACCTACCAACAAGAAATGCATGGAGGCAAATTACAAGTTTGAAGGCAGCAGCACAGTGGAAAGGAAGAGGGAAGTGATGGAAAAGTGAGTAGGCAGAGAAGGAGCTTTCTTGGTGAGGTATTGAAAGGAACCAGTTCTGGTGAACTTGATGTGTAGGCTCTATAAAGAGAGAAGGTGTTCTCAGGAGGATCTGAGCTTTGTGGTTGGGATGGAACAGAAGAGCTAAAGCAAATACCCAAACACAAAGGCAGAGGAAGTTAATACTCTGGGACAGATGTCAGACAAAACTGAAGAGGATGTCATGTCCCAGGAGTGGTGACTCTGTTCACACTTGAACGTCCTCTGGCCCAGCAAGGAAACCTCCCAGGTTTTTTGCACTAGTCCTCTCACAACAATGTGGGCACGGGATGGGTAGTTGTTGGGAGACAGGTGTTTTCCCTCCTAGATCTTGAAAATTAAGAATATCTCTTAGGGAAACGCACGTGGAGCCAAGATTCATTGCAGTTTGCATGATATCTGGTGGGGATTCAGGTGTCTGAAGGCAAGTAACCTCACAAACAGACTGTGCCCCTGGACCTGCCCTGCTGTGATCTCATTAAGTATCACTTAGCTTTCATTAAGGCACCAAGCAGATACAGAAGTGGCTGTCAATCTAAGTCTGTTTTACAATTCCAGGGCCAAATCCTTTCTCACCTCACTGGAGCAAGTCATCCCCCCCAAACCAAGGCAGTGTTTCTGGAAGACTTGCTCCTGATCAAAGCAAAGTGACCTGCTGCTGTGGCTAATCCAGCTTCTCTGCACTGAACCTCAGCAAAGTTCAACAGATGTGGAACTGTCTTCTTGCTGAATGGTAAATGCACCCTGCTCGGTGGAGACCTGCTGGAGTTTCAGCTGGGCAGGCCTGAGGTGGTGGCTGAACCTGTTGTTTTAGTTTGCTTTCAAAGGAGCAGAGGGTAGTTTCTGATAGCAGACATGGTGGTCCTTGCTCTCCCCTCTGCCCCCACAGGAGCAGGTCCTGGTGCACAGCCCAGATCACAAGTAAATGGGGAGCTCTTCTGCACTGAGGCTCAACATTGCAGAGGAAAACAAACCCATTGAGGAGGCTCCCAGTGAAAAAGGGAAGTTGACAGCTATAAAGTGTTGCAAGAAGAAGCAAGTAAAGCAACAGCACGACGTGTAAGCATTATCTGATCTAGAACTGCTCTTTCCTTTTACTTAGAATGGGTAGTTGTATCATGGGACAGCTTCAACAGAGGAAATGTCTAGTGACAAGAGATGTCACTGCTTGTGGTAAGGAGCTGGATACTCTACTGCAAGGAGTCTTAGGGAACTGAGATCAAACGAAACAGTGCATTGCACTTCGTGTGCCTTTGTGATGGGGACTGGGGGTTCCAGTTGTTCCCCCTGAATGTGCAGTTCCCAGGAAGTGTGGGGCACCAAGGCACTTGGATGGAGTCCCTGCTGAGAGCTCTGTGCTGTGCTTTGCACTGTTCTCCTGTTCCCAGGAGTTATTGCAGGTGGTTTTTGTGTGGCAGCCACTCCTGCTGAGCTCTGGCAGCCTCGGCTCTGGGTGCTGTGCAGCACCAGGTGAAAAGGTTTCCCACCCAGAGCTGCTTTCAAGCCAAACACTCACCCTGCAGACCCATCCCTTCCGATGCCCTTGGGGTTCAAACAGGACTCCAAAGAAACTGCTTGTGCAGTGAATGACTAGAATAAGAAGAGATGAGAAGGGAGCCAATGATAAAAGCATATCCTGATGCATTAGAAGTGAGAGAAATGTCATGGGTGAAATTCTAAGCCTGTTAAGTTAATGAAAGCATTGGCAGTGACTTAATTTGGAGAGAATTTCATCACACTCTGCTTTGCTTACCAGAGAATCTTGTTATTCCTGACTGACAGTTTCTTGAAAGCATCAGTATAAAAGTGAATATTGCTGGGGCAAGAATATAGATCTTTTGGAAGAATGTGATTTATCTCTCATGGGTAAAACAGAAAAAAATTAAGATAACTGTTAATATGAATAGAAAATTGGGCAATGAAACTCAGTAGTAGACTGAGTAGTAGACTTTAAAAAATGTTTATCTATTTGGCTTGAACTTGGTGATTAGTTTGGAGGAAAAAGGTGCTTGAAAAGGCTGATTTTTGAAGTTTTCTAAAAACAACACTTTGAAAAGATAATCCTATTTAAAATTTTTCTCCCTGTTTATTGCTTTTAAATATGAAGGAATATGAGAACAAAATGGCATATATAGCTCTGTGAGCAGCAAAATATCTCATTTGCCCTGAAGTGTCTGTTGTTTCCATTTTGTTAGAGGGTCCATTGCACTGAAAACAATTATCTTTTTCACCCACTTCAGAACATCACGAGTGGGCTGGGGGAAGGGAGGCACAACAGGACCTTGTGGTGCACAAAAGCATCTGAGCAGGTGTTAAAAACTACAGAGTGGGAGATGCTGTTCTAATTTTAATAGCCAGTAACAACCTGATCACCAAAGCAGTGATTTGGTTGCTTCATCAGAAGTGCAGCCAGTGGAGCTGAGGAGCTCAGGTCTGTGGTTGCCATGGAACAGCACATACGTGTATGGACACACACACGTGCACAGGGTTTAGAAGATAGAGCCTTAGTTTTGTTACTGTTCTGGTCATATGGTCCTGGGCTGGAGGCAAAGGGCTCAGGGCATTACCAGAGTTGCTCAGGTCAGAGCATCACTTCTGGAGAGAGGGCACCTGCAGCAGATCAGAGAGGATACAGAGCCTGGCTCTGCCCAGGCTTCCTGACTCCTCGTAGAGGCTGTGCTGGGCAGGAGGGCTTTGCCTGCCTTCTGAGCAGTGTTTTCAATAGGGAACATTTAAAGGGTTTGGACTGCACCCTAACAGCCCATTTTGAATGTGCCCAGGGAAGCTGTGGCTGCCCCATCCCTGGCAGTGTTGAAGGGCAGGTTGGATGGGGCTTGGAGCAGCCTGGGCTGGTGGGAGGTGTCCCTGCCCATGCAGGGGGTGGGACTGGATGGGCTTGAAGGTCCCTTCCAACCCAAACCATTCTAGGGTTCTCTGTTAGGGTGAAGGGGTCACTTTCAGATCTTTTGCCTTCCTCACACCCCTTTCCCACAGCAGTGCCTGGCTGTGTTTGAAAGCCTCGGTAGGGTGACATGGACCAGCTCTTGGTTCCCAGAGACTAATGCACTGGCAGGAACCCCAGTGCAGGGAGCTTCACCTTTGGGACAGCAGTAGACATTTGGAGAGATAAAGAATCTGCTTCCTGTCCTCTCCTGGTCAGCACAGCCCTACTCAGGGACAGGGCCACAGGAAACCTTCTCCTGAAAGGCTTGGTAACTCCACAGAAAGCCTTGGAGTGGGAGTTGCCCTCCACCCACTTCTGCTTCTATTTGTGTATTGACAAAGTGGAGCTTTGGAATTTAACTTCATGTGGAAGAGATGAATCTGCATTTGAGTTGTACAACATGCACAGATGATAATAACAAATGCTGCAGGGATAGTTTTTTCTCTAGTGATGCAAATGGGAAATGAACCTTGCCTCTCTCACCCTTCCCTCCATTCTTCTACAAAACAGGAAATTCTGGTGGGTGGACAGGGCTGAAGGTTGTCACTGCTTTGCATAAAGTGGAATTTGGAGAACTTGTGAAAAACTGTTCAGATCTGGTTTTGCTTCTTTTTCTTCTCTGATCCCTGGGATGACACATTTCTCAGCAGTATTTCCATGTGACTTCTCACACGAATCCTTCAAGATGGGGGTTGCTTGACTGGCACTGCTGGTTTCAGGGCTGCAAAGCCAACATCTGCCTGGGAAAGGTGGAGCCAGGTGCTTGAAGTCCATTTTGAGATGTACAAGCAATTTGGAAAAATTTGTGCTGCTGCTGTGCATGTTCCATCCCTCTGCCCAGGCTGCTTTGAGCAGACAGTGCTGGTTTCCAGGGCTGTCAATCAAGAAGCCTTCACCACAACTAAATTGACTTGAAAGAATCAAAAGAAAAATAACCCCTAATTTTTCAAAAGAGATTATTTGCAGTGTGAAATCTGATCATTTCAAACTCAGACATTAACCCAAACCTGTAACCTCTAGTAAAGGGCACAATTTACTTGTTCTTTATTGCCTAAATGGATCTGCATCTCAATTTTATTTTCAGTAGAAGCCCAGATGAGGTTCAGATGTTTACTTAGAGCCAGTCATTTCCAATTTAACCATGAAAAGCAGAAATACAA
The DNA here is from genome assembly GCF_000747805.2 of Chaetura pelagica. Classification (NCBI taxonomy): domain Eukaryota; kingdom Metazoa; phylum Chordata; class Aves; order Apodiformes; family Apodidae; genus Chaetura; species Chaetura pelagica. The sequence goes on from NW_009952438.1 coordinate 710,527, forward strand.
TCTCCTGGTACAAAAAGCCTCTCATTTCCTTTAGCACTTGCAAAAACTCTCCCCAGCAAGATTCTTGAAAAGTCTGTGTTTTAGTTTTATAGGCTTCACCCCCTTCCCTTTAAGGACTGCTCGATTGCTCAAACATTGATGGAGTTGAGTGAATCTCTGATGAAAACTGGAGACGTTTTGGATGGATCCTGTGTAGTGGGTGAGTTCCACAGCAACATGGAGCAACTGAGTAACAGGGAATTCCTGCCTGAGCATCCTCACTGCTGGCTGACAGCTGTTCACACACACCTCCTGCAGACCCTGCCGTAGGTGTGGAGCACATTCCCTGTGGGAATGGCATGGGAAGGGGCTCTGGGAAGCCTCCTGCAGGCTCCATCAGCACAGGAATTGCCACTTGACCCTGCCTGCAGGTCGGGGTAGGTGCAGGGCTGGGTGTCCGTGCAGGCAAAGAAGCTGTTGAGAAAAGGGTGGATGTTTTCCTTCCCGAAGCACAAGAAAAGAGAAGAAAAGCATGGTTGGTGCTTATCTCAAGTTCCTGCTGCCCAGGGCCCCGAGGAGGGCACAGGGAGCTCTGGGGGCTCCTGGCTGGGGCAGAGCCCAGCACCCCTGACACCTGCCCAGCAGGGTGATCAGCCTGGGGAGGAGGTGGGATGTGTCCCCCACTCTTGGTTCAGAAGGGAGCAGAGTCCCCGCAGGGCCCCTGCCTGGTTTTACAGACTCTCAGGGGCTGCTGAAGGGGGGTTGCAGCAGAGGGGTCCCACCTGCCCCTTGCTGAGCCCCAGGGACAGGGCTGTGGGGGGCACAGGGCTGCTCCTGCTGCTGCTGTGCATGGAGCCACTTCCCCCAGGAAAATCCCCGACCCCTTCCCAACACTTTTTCCTGCCCCCTACTCTTTATTCCCCCTCTCTCCTCTCCCCTGCCCCACAGGAAGGCTGCTGGCAAAGGCTGTGGGAAAAGCCCAAAGCCCCAGGAAAGCCCATTAACCCCTTCCTGCCCTCACCAGTACTTCCTTTGAAATAATTCTCCAGTCTGGAATATTTAAAATATTACATAAACACGAAGGGTGTTTATTTTCTGGCCAAAGCTGCTGAGTTCTGCAGACAAGGACTTGCAAGTGCTGGAAAGGAAAGGCTCAGCCAGGTGGTGTCATTAACTCTTGCTCTGTAGAAACTGCTGGGTCTAAGTGTGAGAAATTGCTGATTTTTTTTTTTCTCCTTTCTGGAAAAACTTTATTAATGGATTATACACTGGGTGGATAGGGAGGGTGTCCAGGGAGGCTGTGGAGTCTCCATCCCTGCAGACATTCCAGCCCCACCTGGCTGTGTTCCTGTGGGATCTGCTCTAGGGGATCCTGCTCTGCCAGGGGTTGGACTGGGTGATCTCCAGAGCTCCCTGCCAACCCCACCACTCTGTGGTGCTGTGATTCTCTGGTAAAGAGGTCACTAATTTCTGCCCCTCTGACAATTTGATGTTCCTTTTTGGGTAAGAGCAGTGGGACTGGGCAGCTCCCACCTCTGAGAAACATAATGAGAGAAAATCTGAAAGCTGGGAAAAGCAGATTTTCTTTACTTTTGACTTTCTACTTCCCTCTATTTTTACAACTCCTTCTTTGCTCCAGTGTCCCTCCCCTCACAGCTTTTCTGCTGCTGCTTTGCTTTTATGCCCATAATACCTTCACAATCTCAGCTACTTCTGCTTGTGCCACGGCAAGATGCTCAGAGAAGTCTGTGACAACAGCTACAGGATCTTGGAGAGATTCTGCTGAGTTTTTGTCAATTATTTTTCAGTCCATTGGAATTGTTTAAAGCTCTGTTACTTTGCTTCAAAGCTGTCTGCTTCAGAGGATGCTCCAGCCACTCCAAAGCTCCCAGCATTCCTTAGCCAGATGTTTCACAGTAAAATATTTTCTCAGCTGGATGGGAAATCAGTGAAACTGCAGAAAGCAGTGGTGGGAATAATCAGCCCCCATGATACACTTCTGTTCTGATTTCACATGGGAGAGTGGCACAAAAATCTGAAATATGAACCCCCATCTTGCTCCTCATTTACCTTCATGAATTCCAGTTCCAGGAAAGTAAATGTGAATTGACAAACGTGGACTGCACGGATTGTGAAAATATGGAACATATTCAGAAGTTATTACAGCTCATCCTGCTTCAAATCATACATTTCTACTCCTTGAGTATGATAAATGAATGTCCATTGTATGTTTGCTACAATATTCATCAATGCAAAAAACATGTTGCTCCTACTGTAAGGATTTTATGAAGCTGAGTTGCACCAGGGCTGAAATAATTATGAAGAGGCTGAAAGTGATTTCAATTGGTGATGAAAAGGTATTGAAGAAGGAAAAAATTCTTTAGTCAGTTGGGGTGGCTTCTGGGCTGTCCCAGTGTTTGTCTGTCACTGAACCCCCTGCCCAACATGGTTGTCAGAGTTACTATCATTTAGCAGGGTGTTTACAGAGAACTGAGCTGAAGAATGGAATCCTCTAAAAAAATAGATAAAGACTGACCAAAACCTTTGGCAATGAAACATCTTGGGTTTCTCCTGTAACCATCCCCCTGCTACCTCTCCAGGACAGGCACAGCAGGACAGCAGCCTCTGGCCAGGGGCAAGGGAGGCAAAGGAAGCTGTTTTTTCTGCCTAAATACCCCTTTGTGACCTGGCTTTCCTGTGGCTGTGTGTCCTGCCTGCTGCTGCTCACAGCCTGCAGGGCCAGCCTGGTGACACAGGGCAGGCTGGCAGGGGGCTGGGGAGGGGAGATGGGGAGGCATAAGAGGGCAAGTCTGGTTTTGGGGCAGGGAGGGTGTGTGGTCTGGCTGTCCCTACTGGAAACAACTGATTTCTACTGATCTGAAATGCACTGTGAGAGAAGCCTGCCTTGGGGGGAAAGCTCAGCTTTTTGGAAAAGAGAAAAATACAAATATTGACTAACGTGTGGACTTGTCTGAACTTTTCCCATTCAAAATCTGCCCCTGTAAATCTGACCTGGTTTGTCTCAGCAAGAGCTCAGAGCCATCCTGTGCCTTAGTTACCTGCCTCGGGGTCAAACCCAGCACTTCAGCTCCTGTCTCTCCCAGAACAAACCAAGTCAAAACAAACCCAAAGCCCCAAACTAGTAATAGAACCACTTAGGTTTGAAAAGACCTTTCAGACCATCAAGTGCAACTACAAATGTATTCCAGCTATTTCTTCCAAGTTTTGCTTCTAGTGTTTCAACCCAATGTTGGAAGCACAAGCCCTGGCTATGAAACCTGTGTAATCAATCCCAGAAAGCAGTGATATTTCCTGGGAAATAACTCCATGCTTCACCTTCCCAGCAGCTTGCAGCAGCAAAGGATCAGCTGCTGTGTCTGAGCCCTCACTGTTGCCAGGGCTACAGCAGCTCAGAGTGATGCTGCCTGGCTAATGGTGACCTCCCAGCAGCTGGCTGGTATGAGCATCTGAAAAGGGCAAAGCACAGGATTTTAAAGGTACTTTTGGTTACTGCCTGAAGGCTTACACTGCCATTATGGAGAAGGCTTTTCCTAAAGATCATCTGGAGAGTTGGATCCATGGAGAGCTGGACTAGATGATCTCTAGAGGTCCCTTCCAGCTCCAGCAGTTCTGTGATTCTGTGATTCTCAGATCTCAGAAAACGTGCCCATGACTTCTGATGGCCACAGAAACTGAAAAAAAAAGAAAGAGTTCATCACAATATTTTTCCTGTGGATAAACACATTCTCTCTGTGCTTTTCCACCACCAAGTCCAGACTCCCCTAGCTTTTAATTCTCACTGAGCAGTACCATGAGCTATCAGTTACTGAATCCTGAGTGCTGTCTCTCTTTCCTGCTGCTGATCGTGGCAGTATTTATAAAGGTACTTATGACCTGACATTTTTACAGATCTGAGTTCCAGCTGCATGCTTGTCCATGTGGGTGTCACATGCTCTTCATTTATGTTCCCAGAGATCTTGGGTAAATCACTCATGTCTCCTGCTCCTGGAAGTCCCGTTACCAAAGTGCCTGGGAACACTGAGGATCTGAAAAGGACAGACCCACTCAGCATTCCCAGTTTGGCTTCCTGCCCTCTTGGCCCCTCAGCACACATTTTTGTCCTTTTCATTAAACTCTTTCCTGGGGGTTAGACTGAGAATGTCATTTTTGTTGTCTCCTTCCTCTTTGTGTCAGCACAAATCCCTTTTCTTACTTCTTCCTTTGGCACCAGTGGAGGCTGGGAAGCCTGTTCCTGTGCAGGCTGTAACCTCTTCCAAAGGGCTCCATCTCCCTCCCTCTGCCTCCTGTCTTTGGGACCCCACTTCCTGAGCAGGATTCCTGGGAGCACTGGCTGCTGGTTCATGGGGAGCTGGCAGTGAGCCTTTTTTTCAGGCTTGCTTCATGGTTTCCAGCTCCAAATTACATTGGAAGAAGTTAAACTGCATTAACATCTTCCCTTCATACCCAGGTGGTGTCACTGCCAGAGGGATGTTCTGGGATCCCCTTTGGGAAGGAGTGTGACCAGCACTTCTCCAGCTGGGAGGAAAGAGGGAGCAACAGTGTGGATGAAGCAGCAGGGGGAGGAGATGGAGGGGAGCTGAGCCAGGAGATGGGCTTTGTGGGGAAGGTGGGAAAACACACTTTTCAGTCTTCTTCTGGTGAGAGGTCTCCTTGGTGTACTGGTGCTGGTGCTGGAGGCCTGTCCCATCCTGGAGTAGTTCTGGGAGGAGGAAGAAATGAAAGAGGAGCTGTCTGCCTTCAGTTCAAGTGAAGAAGAGAAGCCAGGCCCTGGGTGCAGGGCTGGGAATGTGTCTGGGAGAGCTCAGGTGGTGGTTTCATTGCTCCTCACAGCTGAGGTGACTGGAGCCAGCAGCAGCCAGGCTGGGAAATCCTCCATGGCCTGGGCTGTGCTTGTCCTTGCCTCTTCCAGGCTCTAGCACTAGGTATCCTTGCTTAGGCTTTGAGAGTGTAAAATAAGGACTAAAGTGGGATGTTTTTGACAGAAAGCTGAAACAGAAAAAGAGGATGAAAATTCTCTTTTAGTTTATGCTTAGCTTCTGTAACAGAAATACTTCTGTCTAGGTTTGCATGGCTTATTTTAAGTAAGGTATTTATACAGCATTTAATAGGAACTGAATAATATTCCTTATCTTAAAGAAAAAAAAGACAGCTTTCCAATGGATTATACAGATTTAAAATACATGCTCTAGCCACCTCTGGCTCTTTCACGTTTAGGAACTGATAAACTTTGCCCTTATGTTCCTCAGCCCTTCAGAGCCTCAGGCCAAACATGGTTCAGCTGAAGCTGCAAGAAGGAAGGTGACAGTGACCAAGCTTGGACCCAAGCCATGGCCACCCATTTCCTCCACTGGTGCTTGAGCTGCTTCCTTCCTGCAGGCTGCTGGTTCCTGGGGATCCCGGGCACATGCCACAGTTTTCCTGATGTTGCTCTTTGTATATGCAGACACCTGCTGCACAGAAATATTTTAACCTTTTACCTCTGAAGCTGGGAAGTACTTGTTGTGTACATGGGCTGCTCCTCAGCCCTTGAGCTGCGTGTGATGCAGAGCTGGGAGCTGAGCAGCAGCACCAGCAATGCTGGGAGGCTGCACGGAGCTGTACCTGCCCAGCCTTTCCCCTCAGTGCCTCTGAGGGGTCTGCCTGTCCTACCCAGCCCAAGTCAGGATCTCTATGCCACAAGGGGAAGGATTTCTTCTTTGAGAGCCATGGAAGAGCAGCTGAGAGATTTCTGCCTCATCTGGCTGCTCATTTCCCCTCTCCAATCCCATGCCCAGGGTCCTTTCTCTGCGGGGAAGGAGGAGGCTTTGGAACCCACCTCCAAGCTGACTGACACAGAAGCTTTTACTGGGGCCTTGGAGAAAGGGAGATGAACATATTGCCTTGGGATGTTGTCCTGTCCTGGTGCCTTCTTGCTTTATCTCTCAAACACCAACTGATACCAGAAGTCAGTTGGTTGGTGAGTTCAGAAACGATGAACATTTCCAGTCCCCTCCAACACCCCCCACCAAAAAGCCTATTTAAAACCAAAGCAAGCAGGAAAACACAACTTACCTCATCAAGGCAGGTTGTTTGAACAATATGTCACTTTCCTGCCCCTGAGCAGACAGTGGGAATGTGTTCAGTGAGGGGATCTGCTCTAGCTCAGGGCAGGGACACGTCAGCAGCAGCAGCCGGTGGGTGCCAGGGTCCCTCTTACCCTCCATGGTGCTGGCTGGGAACAGGAGATGTGTATTTCTTGCCCCTTTCTGCCACCGTGTGCAGACATGGGAGAGGTTTCAGATGGCTCCAGGTCTGTCCTCACCCTCCTGTCCCTCCCCACCCCAGAGGGAAGGCTCTCAGTGGCTGCTCAGCAGAGCTTCTCTCCTTCCCAGGACACAGCAGTGGCAGGAGCTGCCCCAGTGCAGAGAGGGGCTCCTCTTGGGTGCTTGGCTGGGCAGATCCTGATGCCACAGGGTAGTCTGGTAAACATTCTTCTAGGATTACCAGCAAATACTGATATTTTGCACCAAAATTCCTACCCTGGAGCGCTGCTATTTGCTGCCCCAGCCCCTGGGCTCTATTATGATGCCATTGGCTCTGTTAGCCAAAAATTGACCCACATCCCTCTCCCCTTTGGAAAGGTTATTTTAGGTGGCTGATGTAGAAAGTATTGAATTATATCTTAATAGGGCTCTAACAAGATCTTTAAAGAAACCACCACTCCATGCCTCTTCCTTGTTGTGTGCTGTAATGCACCAGCTCTGCAGAAGCAAATCAACTGATAGAGAAGCTACTCCCTTTCACTACCAAAGCTAAATGTAGAAATGTCTCATCCCGCTGCTTTTTGTGACTTAATTTATTGAGCTTCCAGTTGGTCTGAGCTATATCTTGCAATTCAGAGCTGTCTTTGTCTTTGGCTCTTTGCTGACCTGCAAGAAAACTGCTATTGATTTAGGTCTGTTGCCTCGACATCCAGCTCGAGCATCCGAGGAGCACGGGGCTGGTGCTCAGTGCTGTGTCTGCCCCTCTTTGTCTGACAGGTATTAGATGACACAGAAACACTACAAGAGGAATCTCCAAATGCAGCATCAATGAGCTACTCACTTCAGCAGCAGGAGCAGGGCAATCCAGCCCCACTGCACAGGGAAGCACACAGAGCCGTAGGTGCAATCAGAGAGCTATGAAGAGGTATTTCATTCCTGTGGGTGATCCAATTGTAAATCTGGTAATTTCCTCATCTGATTGCTGCAAACCACTCAGGGGGTGGTGTGTGTGCCCTGCCCTGTCGCTGCAGCACCTCAGGCTCTCATATTGCTGCACAGATAATTAGCATGTTTCCAGCAACGCAGCATGAGCTCACATTTGCTTAGTGGAGGACACACAAATAGAGCTTTCAAAACAAAAACCTTACACATACATTGCGGCATGAAAGATGCAAGGGGTTTGGGAGAATGGATTAAGAGGAAAAAGAGGAAGATTCGTGTTTCACAAGGTTTATATTTCCCTGGATTGTGTTGTAAACCATCAGATAATTTTCTCCTGTGCTTTGTGTGACATTTTACACCTAGTAAGGTTGTGGAGTTGGATGTGCAAAACCAGATCTGTGCTGTAGGAAAATGACCTCGAAGGGATCTTTTTATGCCCTCTTGATAGCTCAATGTATTATGTGAACCTGAGCAAATTAAATTTATACAGGGCAGCTGCTGCAGCCTTGACTAATCTGCCTTGATTTTACTGCTGCAAACACTCCTGCCCATGTGAGGCACAGTGCTCTCACAATTCATGGCATCCAGAAAGCTTTATTTAATGTTCTCATTTTTATTTGTTTAATTTGTTAGCAGGGAGGGTTCCAATCAAGGTGGCAATGTGGTTATTTTCCCCTGTGTGCTCCACAGCAGACCTGGTGTAGCCAAGGCAGCTTGTCACTTACCTCCCCTTGGCCACACCACCAGCCACTTGAAACCTGTGGTTCATGTACCCCACTAGAATCATATCAAACATGCTGTTCTCAGGGAGATAACACACTGATTCTAAAACATACCAGATTATAAGTATCTCCTGGCACACAGAGGCTTCTTGGACAATAACAGCAAAATAGCAGCTCAGCCCCTGCAGCTCCCCCTGCACACAGACCTGTGGTCTCTCAGCTCTCTGGGACAAAGCCTTTGTAATGATAACTCACAGATGGAGGGAGTGAAAGGATCAAGGCTGTGCTTGGATCCAGCCCCTTGCATTGAGGAGGGGAGGTCCCTGTGCTGCTTAGCTCCTTGTGTGCACCCCTTTCCTACCCACTGCCTCACTAGCCAGAAGTTCCACCAGCTTCCCTGACAAAAGTTTTCCTAGGATGTGAGTGGGGTTTACCTGTGTTTCCTCACTAGCCTGCAGTCTGTTCCTCTTGTGGAACCCAGCCTGAGGAATTCTTTTTCTCCCTGTGCTAATTTTCCTACCTTGGATAATTTGAGGAGATCAGAACAACTGAATGACAGATGCTCAGGGAAGGAGAGACTGGAAAGGTCACAAATACAATGGTCCCAGCAGCACTAAACCTTATAAGGGCTCCCCATTTGAGCCACTGAAGCCTGATGGCAAAATTTATGAGTGTTTCTTTTTCCTAAGACTCTGTGGTTCTGTGATTCTTTGGCCTTCCTCACTCCTGTTGCAGCATCAGTTTTCCAGCTGAGGAGCAGACAGGATGTCCCAGGACCAGACATCACCCCTCCTGCTGTCCTGCTGGCTGGCAAACACCCTCCCAGCTGCTCTGTGAAGAGGTGTCTTCCTGGAGTGCTGCTCCCTGGGCGTCAGTCAGAAATAAGCTGGGAATGATTCCTGGACTGGGAAGAATCTCCATTCAGTGGCCTTTCAGTTCCCCCAGGGCTGGTATCACAGCTTTTCTTATGAATAGTTTGAAGCTTTGCAGTTTTAGCCCAATATATGTATTCTATTTCCAACCTGGATTCCCTAAAATAAAACTCACACTCTTTTTGGTATTATCAATCATACTTGGCACATCTGCAACCTGGAGTGATTCACCCAGTCAGTAGGACCAGGAATGACAACACGTTTATAACATAAACCCAGTGCAACCTTTGTGAGCCACATCAACTTGGTAACACCTTCCAGCCACATTTAAGCTTTACAGGAAATGTGTGACATCTTTAAGTTTGAAAAGCAGATTCAGGGATAGGATTTCAGAGGACAAAATAAGAAGAGAAGCATCTTGTGGCAGTGGTGGCACCTACACCTGCAACAACTGTTGGTGTTGAACACTTTCAGGAGTAGTTAGTTTATCTTTCCCTCCTGCTTCTTTTTAGCAACTTTTTGGGGAGTGGGAAAAAGAGAAATCTGTTAGATAACATCTTAGCTCTCTGCTAAATTCCTTCAGTGCTACATTTGTTGGAGAACACGAGTGTAAGTTGTGTGTGAATATTGACACCAACGTTGGGGTGTTGTTTGGCAAATGGATTGGAGCAATTGTTTGGTTGTGAAGTGACCAGGATACCGAACATCTTGTGCCACAGACACCTGGGGCAAAGTCAGGAGGGTTCTACTCTCTGGCACTAGTTTATTGACATGTTTGTACTTTTTGCTGCAAACAGCTGCCTTGGGGCATGCAGCCCTGCTCCTGCCATACCATGCAAGCCCATCCTTGTTGGCAAAGGACCAGAAGTCCTTAAGCCTTTAAGAAAGACTCCAGTTTGCTAACGTGTGTTTACATGCTTTGTTCAATCAGAGTCTGTGATTCAGGTTGTGAATCCCTGTTTTCCAGCCATCAGTAAAGACTGATGGGGGCAGAAGCATAGGCAGACACTCACAGGATCATGTAGATCAATACATTCAGCCCTATTGATGGAAAATAGTATCTCTGACTGATAATACCTGATATTTATTTTCTCGTTTTTCACTGTCTTTTCCCTTCATAGCACTAGACATGATTAATACTGGGATTTTGTTTCATCATGAGCTTTATTAACCAGCAGTGGGAAGGTACTTCAAACACTATACAAGGGCCCAGAATTTAACTATCTCTGAACAGAATTTCAATAATTAAAAGGAACAGATGCCAGAAGAAGCATCAGTGTGTCTTTGTGATTTTATACAAATAAAAGAAAAAAAAATGCCATCTTCCCACTCCGTTTTATTCATCTGAACAACAAAAAGAGAAACCATCAGTCTGTACTCTCAACCATAAAACATTTTATAGCTAAGAGAAAGGAGAAGCCTGACACATTTGGCAATTAGTACACAGAGAAATTAATGCAAAACCCACTCAATATTTCTCCCATTACCGCTACAAAAAGGCAATTTAAGTAGGTTTGGACAATGTATTCCAAACATAATATGGAAGTGAGAAACAGCACTAATATCCAGACTTGGAAAAGTTTGTGCTCACTGCTTGCAAATTTATTGTCCTATTTCTGATGGTGTTTCATTTCTTCTTGACTGAGCTTCATCACCTCCCTGTCATTTACAATGTGATGCCAGACAAAGCAAACACGCTCACGCACCTCCATCCAACTGGCAATTTTGCAGGTCCAGTGCAGTTAAAAAAAGGTGTTTTTTTCAGCCCAGATACTCATCATGTCCCCCCTCTCTCATGCAAACCCCTTCTGCACAGAATTACAGTCTGAAATTAAGCACAAAGAGACGAAGAGCTGCCCTGTGCAAAGTGGAGTCACACTTACTTGCACACTGCTGCTGCCCCCAGGGACCCCCTGCAGAGCCTCTCAATTCTCCCGTTTTGTAGAGGTCTGGGTACACACACACACACACTCTTTTGCACTGAAAAGCCCTGTAGAAAGAACAACAGCAAATACAGAGTAGGTATCCTCAGCAAAAATAGTTGAAGGACAAGGAAATTTAGAGAACAAGATATATCTAACCTGCAAGGTTCTCTGAACGTGGGCTCAGAACAGCTCTGCTTGGCTTTAGGTACTCAAACAGCTCCTGGATCTGAATCACTGGAAGGCTAGTGTTGCAATTCCAGGCAATCATTCCTGCTTCTTCTCCTCTCTGGGTTATTCCAGTTTTCACAGAGTGTGAGCTTTGATTTTCCTGGGACTGGCAGAGGGCAGCAGGGCCATCCACTGTATTTTCCAACGTGGCACCCACACCTTTGCATTTTTTGCTGTGATAGACTTCAGCTCCCTCCTTTCAGAGCCCTGTAGGATTTAAAAACAATCAGGAAATCAAAGCTCCTGCATCCTGGTGAAGAATTCCAGGGCAGATGAAGAACAGTGTGCGTGCCAGTGCTGGGGCCAGCACAGCTCTGCTCCCCCCAGGGAAGCATCTCCCCATCTGCTGCATCCCTCCCTCCGGCAGCGCCGGGGCAAGCCGAGCTCTAACCAATGCTTGTTTAGCCACAGGTGTACATGAAGGTGAAGAGGGAGGGTAAAGAGTCAAAAGAAGTGAAAAACGTTGTAATTTGACCCAGGAGGATTGTGCTGCTCACATTAGGAGACAACACAATCCAGCACCAGGAGCTGGGCAGTGTCAGTTCCCTCCACCTCCTCCCCAGGCTCCCCAGACACTCAGAGGTGCTCACTTGTTAATTCTCCCTTGTACTTGGTTGGCACATCAAGCAATAATGATGAGCTTAGTGCCAGGTAACTAAGCACATCAACTGTTTATTAGCTTCACTCAACATCTGTTAGGTCTTCACACGCCAGCACGATGTAGGATGTTCTGAGGGATGTAATAATGGATTTAAAATTTGTGTGCCAAGGGCTCAGGTAACTCTACAAAGTCCTGTCCTGCTGCAATCCCTCAGGATTGCTTCACCATATCTTGCTTTTACATATACTAATTAGTAACATGAAGAAGTCCTACACATTCTGCTGCTTCCATTTCTGTGGGAGCCTTCAGCTGATGGATGTGTGGTGTGCACATCTCACTTACACAAACCTGGTCCCACTGGGTGCAGGTGTAATTCTAAAGGGAGTCTGTGATGGAGAGAAAAATATTTCTGCATTTCCCACAGAATAGTGTTTGCTCTACAGACACCTGGAAATGTGTCTCACCAGACACCTGATCTGTAGGATCAGGAAGAGCTATGGCATGCTGATTAATGGGAAAATGAGACACTAATGCAATTTGTAAAGAATAGATGTTCAGAGATTTTTAGATTGCATTATCCTATTAATCTGTTTCCATTGATATCCTACAATAAAAATCCTGCCAGACACTGCAGTGAGATGTATTTTGGCTGGGATGTTATCTCATCTGATGTCTTGAGGCTGAAGTCATTTATCCAGACACTGGGAATTAGCAGCAAGTTAATCTTGTTTCCTTAATCCACTGCCCACCTTTCAGGGAGCCAGGAGCTCTGCAGGTACCAAGCACACAGGACACGTTGGTGCTGCTGAGCAAATGGAGCTGAACTGTGACTCTGCCTGTCAAATGGCACTTGATAAATAAGCATTTGCAATAAATATGTCCATTTCCATAATTCTGTAATTGTGAAGAGTCCTTCAGACTCGTGCCCCTGGACAGCACTTCCATGTTTTAGCAAGTACACTTGTTCCTACCTGAAATGGGAGTTTTCAGATATTTCCAGAATAGGGTTTTGGTTTTATTCCCAAACACGACTGACACAGACCATGTAGATAAACATAATTCAAGGGCCATGCTTAAAGCTATTTACTGACATTTAGTGGGTCTCTGTTTTCCTCTCTATTCCACTTTCTCTTTTCCATGCATCACCTCACAAAATGCTTCTCCTGCTTTCCACAGAGCTTGGGAGGCAGCAGCATCCCTGGGAAAGCTGCTGCAGGGCTTGCCAGGCCCCCAGCCCTGCCCCACGTCCTGCACTGACAAACCAAATGTGACAACTTTGCTGAAAACTACATTCCACACTGTGATATAAAAACATGAATCAATCACAGCTGAAGTGATGGGAATCATTGTTGCCCTGGATGTAGTAAGGAAAAAGAGAGAAACCCAGTGTGAAAAGGAAAGGAACTGGTCCCAAAAAAAGGCTAGAAAGGTTTGCAAGCAAAGCCTGTAGTGAGGGAGGGATCCCCCTGGGTTGTTTCTGTTGTCCCAGGACATGCAGAAGAGTGGCTGTTGAGTGGCTGGTCCTCACCTTTGCTTTCCACATGGTCATCCTTACAGCCAGCAGGGGCATTGTCCTGCCTGTGCAGCTCCAGGGAAAGACAGCTTCTGCCAAGACTTCCTCACCCCGGTCTGACTGAGGTTGCAGGGAAGTGGGGGTTGGTCTTTTCTCCCAAGCAAATACTGACAGGACCAGATGAAATAGCCTGGAGTTGCACCTGGGGAGGTTTAGACTGGATGTTAGTAAGAATTTATTTACTGAGAGTGGTCAGACACTGGAACAGGCTGCCCAGGGAGGTGGTGGAGCCACCGTCCCTGGGGTGTTCAAAAGCCTCCTAGATGTGGCACTTCAGGACATGCTCTAGTGGCCCAGGTCTCCTTCCTTTCATGCTGATGGTTGGGCTCGGTGACCTTAGAGGTCTTTTCCAACCATGGCAATTCTGTGGGTGATTCTGTGTGTGTGGCTGGTGGGTGGAAAGGGGCAGATGGGCAGAAGTCTGCATGTCATGTTCATGGCAGGAGGAGAGGAAGGGATGGAAGGTGAGATCGTTCCAGGCACATTTTTGGGAAGCTTGACCCACCAGGCTTGGTGATGTTGTGGTATGGTGGGTCATTTCCTAAAAAAAATAATAAAAAATAAAAGAAATCCACAGTTTCTATTCAAACCTTGTCTTTGTTAGCAGAGCATAAAACTCAGTTCTTCTAAGATGATGGTTATAGAATCGTAGTATCATAGCATATGCTGGGCTGGAAGGGACCCCAAGCAGCTGAATCGGATGGAAAAGATCAGCCCACGACCAAAATGTGAAGTCAATTTTTAATTTATCTTAGTTTTTTTGAGAACTGCCTTGTTCTGCTGCCTGGTTTCTGCTGGGAGCTCTGGGGGCTCTGCTGGGGGCACCTGCTGGGCTCGAGGGGCTGGGCTGCCTGACCTGGGGACGTGGGGCATCCTGCTGTGCTGAGCAGTCTCATTTCCCTGAACACATTTGTGCAGTCTGCCCTCCAGCTCCTGTAAACGTTGAACATCCTCTGACAGAGTGATTCACTGCTCTCCCCTGCCCCAGGCCCAGCTCTCACCAACCCTACTCACCGTGGTTTGACGTCCCCAGGTTGTTGGGTTGGTGGTGCCTGGTGCAGTCCTGCCCTGCTGTGCTCAGAGCAGAGGGTCCCACTGCCCTGCAGGGACCTGCAGGCTGGCAGCAAAGCTGCTGGGGACCCTGTGTGAGCAGGGTGGGAGGGCTGCAGACCCTGGGCCTGTGCAGGGCACGTCCCTGGGCACCCCACGGGTGCGTGTCCCTGGGCACCCTATGGGTGTGTGTCCCTGGCCACCCCACGGGTGTGTGTCGCTGGGCACCCCACGGGCGTGTGTCCCTGGGCACTCACGGGTGCGTGTCCCTGGGCACCCTATGGGTGTGTGTCCCTGGCCACCCCACGGGTGTGTGTCGCTGGGCACCCCACGGGCGTGTGTCCCTGGGCACTCACGGGTGCGTGTCCCTGGGCACCCTATGGGTGTGTGTCCCTGGCCACCCCACGGGTGTGTGTCGCTGGGCACCCCACGGGCGTGTGTCCCTGGGCACTCACGGGTGCGTGTCCCTGGGCACCCTATGGGTGTGTGTCCCTGGCCACCCCACGGGTGTGTGTCGCTGGGCACCCCACGGGCGTGTGTCCCTGGGCACTCACGGGTGCGTGTCCCTGGGCACCCTATGGGTGTGTGTCCCTGGCCACCCCACGGGTGTGTGTCGCTGGGCACCCCACGGGCGTGTGTCCCTGGGCACTCACGGGTGCGTGTCCCTGGGCACCCTATGGGTGTGTGTCCCTGGCCACCCCACGGGTGTGTGTCGCTGGGCACCCCACGGGCGTGTGTCCCTGGGCACTCACGGGTGCGTGTCCCTGGGCACCCTATGGGTGTGTGTCCCTGGCCACCCCACGGGTGTGTGTCGCTGGGCACCCCACGGGCGTGTGTCCCTGGGCACTCACGGGTGCGTGTCCCTGGGCACCCTATGGGTGTGTGTCCCTGGCCACCCCACGGGTGTGTGTCGCTGGGCACCCCACGGGCGTGTGTCCCTGGGCACTCACGGGTGCGTGTCCCTGGGCTGTGACAGTGACCCTGGTGCCCTCCTGGCCCTGCAGAGGCTCCGTGGGCAGGGTGGGCTCTGGAGGGCCGAGGAGCATCCTTGGCAGCCAGGGAAGGGCTTTCCTCTGGCAATCACCCTTGTGTCACCAAATGCCACCAAACGTGCAGCTGCCGCAGGAATCCCCACCGCGGTCAGGGCCTACCCGAGGTGGCAGCACTGACAGCACATCACTTCCCTTCCCCAGGCCTCACTGCTCTCCAGAAAACCTCCCTGCACATCCCTCGGGTCGTGTCACAAGCGGGCGAGCTGGCACAGGCCCATCTGCCCAGCAGCTTTCTGCATTTCCACGTAAAGAGAGAGGACGGTGCCACCTTCCCCGGGTCCCTCCTGCCCTGGGATCACAAGACAGGCTGTTTTCCCTGCAGGACCCCCAAGCTGTGCCCTGTCCCCAGCACCTGGCTCAGCATCCCCTGCCCGGGCAGAGCCAGGCACAGCTTGGGGAAAGCCTTCCTCAGCTTCCTGGAGACAGGGACCCAGAGAATTAGGCCTTAGGGTAGGACTTGCCTGGGTTTTAAGCCATTTACCACCAGGAAAAGAAAAAAAAAAAAGCTCATTTCATCTTCTGCCTGCCTCTGTTTCTGCAGAGTGCTGCAGCTCTGGGGATGGAAACCTCTCCAGCAGAATCAGGTCTTGGCATTGCAGTCAGTAAAGCCAATGGAAAAAAAAAATAATAGCTGGTCTGGTGCATTTTCTGCTGCCTCCTGCTTTCTAAGATGCTGATACCAAATTGCTTTGCTCTGATCGGGTTTTGTTGTTGTTACTTTTTAAACAAGGGAATCAACTGAGAATGTGGCTCATCTTCAGGGAGACTCAGGCCTGTTGCACCTAAAAATATTTTAAGTGTGTTGCACCCAGCAATGAGAAATCCCCTTCACTTTGCACCCTTGTTTTACTCTCTTTCTCTGAAAAAAACAGAAACTTGAATCTTCATAGAATCACGGGCTGGTTTGGGTTGGAAAGGACCTTCAGGATGATCCATTTCCAACCCCCTGCATGGGCAGGGACACCTCCCACCAGCCCAGGCTGCTCCAAGCCCCATCCAACCTGCCCTTCAACACTGCCAGGGATGGGGCAGCCACAGCTTCCCTGGGCAGTGCAGGGACAGGCAGGGTGGGACTCAGCCCCCCAACCTTTGCAGACCCTGCCAGCAGCTGGGGCTTTCTGTTCCACTTGGTTCCCTGAGCCTCCTCACTCCAGCTCCATCCTGTCTGTCCTGCCCTGGCTGTTTCAGGTTGGAGAAGGACGTTGCTATAGGGAACAGATGCTGCTCATGGACTGTTCAACTCAGGTCATTGCAGGAAGCCTCTTGGCTGCTCTGGGAATCAACAACAGGAAAGCCCAGCAGGCAGTAACTTGCCAAGCCCCCTTCCCAGGGCTGTGTCCCTGCAGCTGCAAACCAAGGCAGCCAGCAGGAGAATGGTTCCCAGAGGAGATGCTGGGGAACAAGACCTTAAGGAGGGATGTGCAGATGGGCCAGGGACAGTCCTGAGGCTTTGTGATCTGAGGAGATGCTGCATTCTCTTGGATGCCTGTGCTTCCCACCTCCTGAACGGGCTCCCAGGTTTTGTGCTGCTTCCCTGGCTCCAGAGCAGCTTCAGAGCAGAGACACACAGCTACCCAGAGGGAGCACAGAAAAAGCCCCAAGCCCTTGGACCTATTTGGTGCCTGAACTTCCAGTGAAGACAGTGAGATGTGATCCTTTCTGCCCCTTTCATGGTTTGGCCATAAGGATTTGGACACTGAAGGATTATTATGTGACTTGAAGTAGAATCCTAAAGGAAAAAGAAATGTTTTTGTAATTGTTTTGAAAGATGAAGAGAAAAAAAGTAATTTTAAAATAATTAGGTGTGATCTTTGTGTTTTAAGGCTTCTCAGTGGGTGCAGAGGAAACACACAAAGTGGGGTAGGAGCACAGAGCTGATGTTCTGCAACTCAGCAGAGAGGGACAGAACCAGGCTAAGGGGGGACAGGTATCCCTGCCTTCACCTCCAGTGCTTGCACCTTACAAGAGGCTCTTACCAGCCCTGCCAGCCTACAGGGCAAGGACCAAACTCACAGTGAGACCCTCTCCTGCCCCTTTTCCATATTTTCCTTCTAAATCCAAGCTCTTTTTTTTTTTTTTTTTGAGCATAGTAACAAACTGCTCTAAAACCTTTGCTCTGGTTCACTGGATCACTGGCCATAGCTTAATTAAAAAGGAGAAAATGACCAGAGAGCTAGGGTGGCAGGCAGGGAGCAGAACCTGCCTTTGTCCATTATGTGTTTCCAGAGTGCAGGGTGTTCTGCAGTTGGACAGTTCTCAGTCCCAAAGCCCTTTGCCAGCCAGGGATGCAAACAGTCCTTGTCTGCAGTGCATGGCAGCAGGGCCCTGGCTGGGTAGGAAAACAATATTGTGTGTCCTCCTCCCTCACACCTGCCCTTCCTCTTGGGGAGCTTCTACATTCAGTGGGATTCAACTGCAAACTGTGGTTTGCTTAGGGACTGTGAACTTGGAAAAAATGCTGAAAGGACTGAGTAAACGGCTTGCAAACAGTTTGCCTTTGTTCATTGTTTGTATGTTAAAAAAACACTTTTCTACTGAAAGGTGTAATTTCTGGAAGAGGAGAGATTGAGGTGAGACATGAGGAGGGAATTGTGGAGTCTGAGGGTGGTGAGAGCCTGGCCCAGGTTGCCCAGGGAAGCTGTGGCTGCCCCATCCCTGGCAGTGTTGAAGGGCAGGTTGGATGGGGCTTGGAGCAGCCTGGGCTGGTGGGAGGGGTCCCTGCCCATGCAGGGGGTGGGACTGGATGGTCTTGAAGGTCCCTTCCAACCCAAACCATTCCATTATTCTATGAATTACAGGTGGTTGTTGATCAGTCGCCAAAGCTCAGTGCAAAAGGAGGTTCTGCTGTCTTCCTGAAGATGCTCTTCAAAGCTGTGATAGAAGATGGTAAGAAACCCAAAAGAGCCCAAGGTTGTTATCTGTGTACCTGAACTAGAGGAAAGGGTGATTATGTTTTGAGGCCAAGCACTCAGATGTTAGGAAATGCCAGAACTGCAGCTGCTGGCCCAGATCTGTGCCTCTGGAGACTTTCTCCCTCCTCTGTTCCCCAGTCTCTGGGTCTGCACCTGCCCTCAGTGATTGCTGTGCCCTCAGTGCTGGGAAGCCCTGAACCCACAGATGCAGTACCAGGGTCTCTACCCCTTTCCTGCATGTCAGGCTCCAAGAAAACTTGTCCTTGACAGCCAAGAAAGCCATTAGAAATGCATCCTACCCTCTCACCAGCTGGGAGTGCTGATCATGAGCTCTGCAGGGATGGGGCTTCCTCTGCTGGACCAGCCCAGCCCTGCAGAAGTGCAAGGTGTGCTTGGTGTGGGCACCTTGTTTAGAAGGGATTTAGAATCATGGAATCACAGAATCATTAAGGTTTGAATGGATCTTACAGATCACCCAGTTCCAGCCCCCCTGCCATGAGCAGGGAACCACCAGCCCAGGCTGCACAAACCCCATCCAACCTGGCCTTAAAAACCTCCAGGGATGGGGCATCAACAGCCTCCCTGGGCAACCCATCCCAGCTCCTTATCACCCTTATATCTCTGAGATAAAGTTCCACTGACTTTTCCAGTCTG
Organism: Chaetura pelagica; assembly: GCF_000747805.2. NCBI lineage: Eukaryota > Metazoa > Chordata > Aves > Apodiformes > Apodidae > Chaetura > Chaetura pelagica. Next base: position 729,300 of record NW_009952438.1, read on the forward strand.
GTTCTGCCCTCCTAGGAAGGGCAAGAAGGGAAGTGCATAACTTTGAGATCTTCAGGAGCAAGGATGACTAGTCTGAGCAGAGGGTACAGTCTTGACAGAAAGTGAGATTAACTGGTCCTCTTGCAGAGAAGGCTCCTTTCAGGGGGAAGGGGACAGGAATTAGCCCTGAAGAGCAAGGAAAGAATGTTTTTGCTCTGGCATGCATAACCCATGGCAGGGACTCAGAAAACTAACAATCTCCAAGAGCTCAAAAAAACCCCAAAAAATCAAGGGATGACCAAAAAAATCCCTTTGAGGTGATTAAAGATGAAACAGCAGGATAAACAAACCGACTGCAACCCTGTCCCTCCTCCCCCTTCCCCACCCTCTGCACAAAACCAGCCAGTCCAAGGTGAGTGCCAGAAGGACCTGGTGTCCTTCCCTTCCCTCCTGCTCCTACCCTGAAGTTTGAGGAGCTTTTCAGTCTCTCCTGGAGCTCTGCAGCTGTGCACGATGGCTCTGAGAGGAACTGCCCCAATAACAGGCTTGGGCTCCTCAGACAGTAATTACTTCCATGGAATTACTAACAGAAACGAAGATTTCTCAGCGGAACGAAGGCAGCACAAGTTATGAGCTCCTGCAAGTTCTATTTCTGACAGCTTTAAATGGATAAATAACTTTAAATAGAGCCCAGTCATTCATGCAACGAGTCCTTCCAGTGCCAGTGGCTTCTCTACTTTCTGGAGAGGACTGACAGGGAAGGGGAATATTTGTGCTCATACGTGAATTAGCACAGAAGAGTTAATGAGCTGTGGACACTGTCACAGACCCAGTCACAGGCAGAGTTTTCAGAGAAGGGGTCACATTTCTTTTTTGTAGCATAAACAAGGCTTTTCCTTAGGCAACTGAAGCAAAATAAGTGATAAAATCTTCAGCTGAGACTGACAGAATGTACGTAATTAAAAAACAAAACAAAACAAATCCCACCCCAAACCAGCTGAAACTGCTTTCTTTTTTATTACTGCATTTATGAAAACAATATAATGGGGTTGATTTGCAAAGCTGCTGGAGGAGGGCATGTAGCTCCCTCTGGACTTCTTGGAAATCTCAGCCACAATGGGAGAGATCTGGGCCCAAGTCAGACCTTCCACTCCTTTGCCTGGGGCTGTGATTTGACATGGCAGTGGGTTTGGTGACAACACCACACACCTTCCCACCCCTTCCACTGCTCCAGCAGTTGTCCTGTACCAGTTTGTACAGTCACACTGTTTTCTGAGTCAGGAATGGCTCTTGTATGAGCTTTATTTTGTATTCTATTTTATTTTAATTTATATTATTTTATTTTAATTTTTATATATTTTACATTTTATACTTTATATTTTAGATTTTATTTTATTATTTTCTACCCCAAGAGAAGCTTATGTAAATGAGAATCATGCCCTGTTTGCCAGACAGAGAGAGTCTTATATTCACAGCAGGAGTAGTAATTGAAATAATGATTTCCTACTATCTTCTTATTTGCTTACAGTTTGAGACCACATCTGCAGGAACACGGTGCAGGAACACAAGCAGTCCCTGGGATCAGAAGTTTCTTCTTTTCCCAGGCAAACAAATGTCTGACTTTTGAAAGGGAATCCTGCAAACTTTGGGCTGCCACTGGAGTGGTGGATCTGGGCAGCAAAATGCCTTTCTCTCCAAGGGCTCCTGAGCCTGGGCAAATATTTATAAAAGAAAAAGAGGGGTTGACATTTTGGAGATATTTCTCTCAGAGGAGGAAGAAAGACTGACTGTGGCTATGAGACCTGACAAACTTTTTACTTCTCCAGTGTCCCAAGCAGCACTGATGTGCTCTTGACATTGGTGTATTTTTGTTTCCTCACCTCTCTTCCCACTGGCCACAGGTTACCAAAACAGCTTAAAGCAATTTAAATTTAATCTCAAGACTCCCAGTGGTTAAGTGGGAGTCTAAGGATTTCACTCATGGATTTGACATGATGTGGGAGATGCACTGGAATTCAACTGGCTGGGATTCTCACCAGTGTGTGGAGAAGGAACCTGGAGAAACAGCACAAACCAGCCAGAATGGCAATACTGTTCCTTTGCATTCAGGTGGCCAGAGGTGGGCTGCCCTGCTGGCACCTGCTATCTAAATCAAAAAAAGTAATAAGAATCTTAAAAATTAGCTCTGATATGAGGCATTTTCATTCACAAATTTCAAAGCATTTTGTTCAGAGGAAGTTGCAGATGCACATCCAGGGATGTTTCTGCTGCCCTTGGTTCTGCTTCTGCTCTAGAAGCAAAAGAGGATCTGAACAAGAATTAGCCAAGACCAGCAAATGATGCAAAATTCTCTGAAATGTTTTAACTCCTGGACTGTTATTCCATGTTTAGGTACCACTCAGCTGCATGGCTGGGAGACAAAGGGAATATATAGAGATAATTGATCTTCCATAGGCAGCCTCTGCAGGAGCAGGGCTGTGAATTCCTTTGTCTTGTGCTGGAGACATCCAAGTAAGAAATCTCTCTTTTAATCTGTCAATATCTTCCTCTCCCACTTCCATTTGCCCCGTGCATTTTGGTCTGTATTCTCTGCTCTCCCTGATTTAGCACTGTTTCATCTTGAACTGACTTTGGAAGAATTATGTCTGAGCTACATGGGTGTGATTTACTGGGAATGAAGCCCATTCCAGAGAATTAACTGTAGGGTATTGTTATAATTCTTTCTTTCTCTTTTTTTGTATTTAAGAGAATTTTTTCCCCCTGTTTCCCCAGGGTGTGTTCCATCTGCTCCAGGGTAGGAGATAGAAAGGGAAGCTATTTATTTTTCATGTTTCTAAAGGCACAGAGAGCATGAGGAATGTTAGCTGGGCCCTATTGTTGGAAGAAATTTCTGTCCTGGGTATTTCTCCCTGACACTGCCTGGATTGCTGAGGCGCAGCTATTGTGGCCAAGGACAAGGTCACTCTGGAGATCAACAAGCCATTAGAAGGAGAATGGGAAAGTATGAGAACAGGCTGTAGATTTAAGTGAGGCATGAATATCATCCCCTCAAAGCCCTTCTGAGCCCCCAGCTGGGGCAGGCAGCCTGGGGCTCCACACCCACCCCACAGCAGTGTTCATGAAACACAAGCTCAGTGTCCAAAATCCATCCCCCCCTCTCCTTGGCAGGACAGAACTCCCAAGGCAACCATCATTCATGCCCTGTGGTTTTCAAGTACACATGGAATCACAGCCTGGTTTGGGTTGGAAGGGACCTTCAAGCCCATCCAGTCCCACCCCTGCATGGGCAGGGACACCTCCCACCAGCCCAGGCTGCTCCAAGCCCCATCCAACCTGCCCTTCAACACTGCCAGGGATGGGGCAGCCACAGCTTCCCTGGGCAACCTGGGCCAGGCTCTCACCACCCTCACACTCCACAATTCCCTCCTCATGTCTCACCTCAGTCTCCCCTCCTTTTCAACATACCCACCTGTGTGCAGACGTGTTGCAAAGCCACGTTGTTTGCTCCTGATGCTGAGCTGGGTGCCTCAGGTGTTTGATGCTCACTCCCTTTGCTGATCTCTGTCATGGAATTGCATAAGAAACCATCTTTAGAAGTACCTCAGATGCCAGCTGGGACAACAGGGTGCATGCAACTCATGGCTGACTTTGGAAACTTTGGTGTGTTGGGAAAAATGAGTGTGTTAAAGCAGCTCTCTGGGAGGAGGGTGATGCCTGCTGAGTTCAGGGGCTGCTGAGAAAACTGCAAGGCTTTTGACTTTGTGTCAAGAACAAACATAAGCTTCACTGAGTGTGTTTTAAAGTGCTTTTGCCTGAAAATAAACGAAGGGAAGGCCCTAGAATACAAAGCCTAAGAGGTAGTTTTGATACACTTTTCATATATCAGGAGGAGATATAAAGCAGTCCAAAACATCTCCCACATGTTGGTTTCCTGTGGTTGATTTACAGGCTGTGACAGAAAATCCATTTCTGTTGCTGTAGATGCTAAATTCATTACCTTGCCACAGAATCTAGATTCTCCACTTCTCCTTGAACTTCAGCTTGTTGCTATGGTAACCAGTGCCAGACAATATATTTTTTTCCTTCCCACTATTTTCCATTGGCACAGTTGCACATTGCAGTAAAAATAGGATCCTCTTGCAAGGCTAAAATAGAAAAAAGAAGCCCCCAAATCATTGTCTTTTAAAGGGTTCCCCCCATGTCAGGGCTTTAAGCCATAATTATACATGCAGCATGAATCTGATGAATCACAATGCAATTAGAAGCTTTACAAACCAGCAGGGCACGTTTCCCTTATGTCTGTGCTCAAAAACCTGCTTCCTTTCTTTTTTTTTTAATCTCTTCTTCTTTCAAACCTTCCCCCAGCTGGACATTTTGGGCTACAGTAAAATTCTTCTGAAATGTCCACAGGGGTTGTGTTTTGCTCCAAGAGAGAACTGGTGGTTCTTCCCTGTTTCAGGCCTTGTCTCCCCTTAGATCTGTCAGGAACATCCAGGGGTTACTTTGCTGATCACAGTCCAGGAGGTTTTGAGCTCTTCTCTCTCTCACAAGGCTTGTTAGAATTCCAGATTGGTTTCTGAGGACGGGGTCTGATCCTTGGTGCCAGGAATCCAGGGAATGTGGGGAGGGTGGAAATGAAGCCCGTGAATCCCTAGACAGGGGAGAGGCTGGCAGAGGGAGCTGCTGCCTGGCACAACAGGCAGGGTCAATGGGCACTGGGTGAACCACATTTTATTGGCTTTGTACTTATTTATTTATTTTTTCTTTCCTTTGTATTCCAGGGCCTTCCCTTCCTTTTTTTTTTTTTTTTTTTTTCAGACCAAAGCACTTAAAAACACACTCAGTGAAGCTGATATTTCTATTACTGACACAAATTCTAGCCTGGCTGGCAGAGCCCTGGCCAGAAGCAGCAGAGTCTGTTACAATGAGCAGGAAGTATTACAGGATAATGAACCTGGGAGTCACTTTGTCCCAGTTGTTAACATCCACGAGCTGACAATGTGCTTCTCCATACACACAGTGCTTTGAGCAGGATATTGTTTACTTAGACTGAAAGAGTTTTAGCACCTGTGGGTGCTTTGCTTGAGCCTGGGAACTGTACAGATAGACTCATGGTTGCCCTGCAAAAACCTGTGTCAGAGGAGAGTTAAGAGTTGAGAAAACTCACAGTAAAAACTTTTCCTTTTGCTCTTCACACAGAGCATGGATTTATCCTACTCTGCAGCAACCTTGCCACGTGTCTTCCATATGTGGTTAATATTTCAGTGGGTTTTACTGCCCTGTTCTTACTACAGTGTGTAAGGGAGATACAACTGCTAAGGAACTGATTTTCTTGGCAGGTCTCTGAGATGAAAGCATACTGGGAGTCCAGGCTTGTGAGATCTGCCATCTAGAGTGACTTAGAAGTTGGAGCTCAAACTGTACATGACTAGTCCTCCAATCTGAGAAACCCATGGACTAATTTACAGAACGTTTAGCTTTTCATGATGCTCAGCAAGGCACAGACATTCCTTAACTGCATTTACAGCTGTGATTGCTCAGTAATTCTGCAGATCCAGCCCTTTAACAAAGCCTAATTAACTGCACAGCCCTGATTTGTTCTCAGAACATGATCCACCATGTGCAGTAACTTGGGAGGAAATTCTGTAGGAAAACTGTAAGGTGATAATGCACTTGAAGCTCATAATAAAATGCATTAATAAAATGGCTGAATTAATGTCAGCATATGCTGTGTCCTTCTGGGGTTTCCAAATTTTTGAGTATTTAACTCTGGAGCTATAATATCACTTCAAGCCTCTGTTAATGGTTATCTCCAATATGTTTTTTTCCCAAGTAACCTGAATCCACCTCCCCTAGCATTGCTGACCATGGTCATTTCAATACCCGTGCTCATCCAGTTGTGTGCTGTCTGGAGAGGTCTGTACCCTGCTTGGCATCCTCCTTCCGAGGAAAAACTGGGCAAGTCTTCTGTCTCTGCATGATCCTAGGTCCTGCTAGACAACCCTGGGCTCCTCCCCTGCCTATTCTCCCCTTCCAGCACCCTCTCCTGCAGCCAAGCACCTTGGGGTGAGGTCAGGAGGAGCAGCGAGAGCACGGAAAAGACAAGGTGGGATCTTTCTCACCTGGTGCTTGATGTCCGCTTGGCATCCCTTCCGAGGAAAAACTGGGCAAGTTCTTCTGCTCTGCATGATCCTAGGTCCTGCTAGACAAACCCTGGGCTTCTCCCCTGCCTATTCTCCCCTTCCAGCACCCTCTCCTGCAGCCAAGCACCTTGGGGTGAGGTCAGGAGGAGCAGCGAGAGCACGGAAAAGACAAGGTGGGATCTTTCTCACCTGGTGCTTGATGTCCAAAAGTCAGAGCTCTGCAGCTGCAGCATGCCCACCCGTGACAGCAGATGGGCAGAAGTGCTGTCCTTCAGGGTGTCTTTTGTCTGAGATCTGAGGGAGGATGAAACAAGGGCAAGGTCTGTGCTTCATGTTTATTGTGTTCTGAGTTTGCCAAGAGGGAGCATCACTTTTTCCCCCAAGGCTGGAGAGACCTTCTTCAGGGAAGATTTAGTGCCTCACATATTCAGGCCCAGATTCTTTCACCTCTCTCACTCTCCATGACTGAATCCTTACACAAATATGTGCTTTTGTCATTTTTGCTCAGAGTCGTTGGTCTGAATGTTTGTGTGTGAAATGAAAATGCTGAACTTGCCTGAGAAGAGGCAGCTCCTGAGGCCTCCCCAGCACGAATGTTCCACTATCAGTTACATTGCTCATTTTTATCTAGTAACTACTCCAAAATTGAATGTGCCAGAGTTTGACACTATACAAATAAATGCCACTGAGGGCAGCACATCTGGTTTCAATAACAACAGCAATAATTCCTAATATTTGTTTTCATAACGAAGGACCAGAGCCCAGCAGCGTTACTGGTGAGAGCAGCACTGGAAACGAGAAGGGCACATCATTTATTACACATACAAAAACTATGTTGAAAGAACATTATTAAGGTTGTAAAGTCAAACACTTGAGACTTAGGAAATGCCAGAATTGAGGTGGTCTGTGCAACTTTCATTTGACCTCGTGAATGCAGGGCTCAGAACAGGCTTTAGTTACATGAACGTGTATGATTTCTGTCCCAGTCAGCTCCCAGTAAGTTGAGTTGCCCATTCAAGGACCAGCTCTGCAATACCTCTCTTCCTTCTCATGTCTGACATGTGGTGCTTTTGCTCTGCACCACACAAAGCTTGCTCTAAAGGAAAAAAATGGTTCTTTTCCTCCTGGACACTTTGTACCATCAGTTTTGCAGGGCTCTGTGTCTGGGTTAGCGGGGGGGAGGCTCTGCAGGAGCTCCCCTGCTGCAGGGAAGAGGGGGTGCTGAGGGCTTTGGCTGCATCCTGGCATCATATTTGGAATATCTGTGAGCAGCTGGACTGCATTAGGTGGAGGTGCCTGCAGAATGATGTCCAATTAGTGGCACCCAAAGCAATCCGAGCTGTGTCCCAGGAGGGCTCAGGAATGCAAAGCGCAGCACGGTGAGGGGGGGTGGCAAGGAGAGTCACTTCACCACACGCTGCAGATCAGCCCAAGGAGGCTGTGGTAGCACCTCCTGTGAGAAGACCATCTGTTTTACAGATGGAGGAACCACACATGGAGGTTAAAGCAAAAGGCATCCACTTATTTTGGGTGTTGAACGTGAGAGGCCAGGAATTCAGTCCCTCCAGCCCCACCACTTGCAGCAGCCCCTGCTCTAATCCTCCCCCTGACAGTGCTTTGCTGCAGTCACACCCCCCACGGGCCTGGTATCTTCCTGTCCCAGCGTTTCATCTTCCTTATACTTCAGGCTGACCCCTCACTGCACACTGGAGCCACAGAATCTACTTCTGCATCAGAGAGCTGAGCCACCCAGGGCAAGGGAGGCAGCACAGCTTGTTTCCTCAGGGCTTCACTTCTCCCTCCACCCCCAGCATCCCCAGAAGCCTCATCCACGTTGCTTCCTGGGCATCTCCTCTTCCCCACGCTGTTCTCCAAGCAGTGGCTGGGCAGCTACTCTTGATGGGACTATTTTCTCATCTTTGGCCTGGATAATCATGCAGTTGCCATACAACTGGGGCTATAACTCTGTTTTCTTCCCCTACCAACATCACATTTCCCAGATGGTGAGTATGAGCTCATATTTTTTTCCATGTCCGCAGAGCTTGAAATAAATCCAGCTGTATATAGCCAGGAAATTCCAGCACTTGGTATTTCCATTTCCTTTAAACATCCTATTTGTTTTATCTGCATTTAATTTCAGCTGGAGGTTGGAACTGACAAGTTGCTGATCTGTAAACTTTACTTGGTTTCATCCCCAGAGCATCATGAACTTTCTGGATGAAGGACAAGTACCCATGCAGCTTGCACCTTCCTCCTCACATGGTGTGGGAACATGGATTTTCTTGTCCAAGTCTCTTACACAGATCCCACTGGCACTCATGAAATTGAAAAAAAAACACACCCTACTTCTTTATAACTTATTCAGCATATTTGCTGCCACATTTCCCCAGAACAGCAGCACATCTGATACCACTTTTGGACTTGACATTGGCCAATCAGTCACATTTTCCACACGTCCAGGATGAGGTATGTTGGTGCTTAGCAGGTAGTCAGAACCACCTACCCTAAACCAAACAAGTAGCACATCTTAATAAATTACATTACTTGAGCTGTACTGATCTGCTTTTTACATCAAATATCACGATGCCAAAATAATGACTAATAGAGGCTGTTGGAAACACTTTCTTGTCCGGAACATGATGGAAGATGTTCAAGGAAATGAAAACCTTGCTGGTGTACAAACCCCAGCCATGAACCAGCACTGCATGTATTTTTCATAGTGGATCATCACGCCATATGGGTTTTTAATAAAATAGATGACCTAGCCCAAACCCTGGCTATTGCAGTTATCTATCATTTTTGATAAAGACACCAGGCATGTTTGATTTCCCTTGTTGGATTGGATCTGCTTCTCTCTTTAGGTTATTGCTGCTTCAGAATCACATGTGCTACATTCCTGATTGGTTTTAATTATCTTTCTTGCATTCTTTCTCAATATGCATATTTTCCAAGTGTTTTGAATGGCTTTATGTTGATGGCAAAGCCTCTTTCTGGGGGCACATTTATTGAAAGATGTTACTTACGAGCTAATTATAGGGTAGATGATCTTCTTCTTTGTAGCAAATGCACTTCACTATTTTCATTTCTTGGCAGCAAAATAACAACTATCTTGAGCACTGAGCTGTCTGTGTGTGTGTGAGCTTGGTGAATGGATGCTAAGGTTCACAACCCTGCTTTGGTAACCCTTAGGTAAGGGAAGACCTTGAATCATTTCAGAAGGAAAGCTTTGCCTGTAAGGGAGCAGCAGCATGGAAGTCACAGATTATTCTGAGCTCTTCTGTGAGCAAGATGCACATGGAAGAGTCTGTATAAAAGTTTAAAACCTTGGGCTAGTCCCCAGTCTGATCTGAATCTGCGTGGTGTGATTGACTTAGTCAGAACTTACTAAGATTTACTTGGGGAAACATGACCCAGATGGCATTGTTTCCTCAGGTTGCTCTCCCTCATTTGTCTGCTCATTTTCCAGCTGCTGCTGGGCCTGTCCCTGGCAGAAGCCAGGCAGGGGGAAGGGCTGCCCATGCCCCCCAGCTGACAGCACCTCCAGTTACCCAGCAGGGTCAGGAGAAGGTGTGTGGCAAAGGCACCAACCCAGGGCTGGGAGAAGACCTGACACCTTCTTTTCTGAGGGCTTTCTCTAAGCCTTCCTGCTTTGCCTCTTTCATCATATAGGAAGGAGATCCCTCTTTTCTTTCCCAGACCCTTCATAAAGAGGATCCAGACGTTCCCCTGGGCTATTATTTAGCACATCTTCAGTAGCTGAAGGAGGTCTCAGTGGCACATGAGAGAAGAGCAGGAAAACTCCTGGTGAGAGCCTCTGGAGCTGGAAGTGCCAGAGTATTTTTACACAAAACAAATGCTTGCTACCTCATCCTGTGGCTTTAATGCCTGCTATTTTCAACTCTCTCCATTTTATTAAAATAAAAGAAGTGTCCCTAGTATTTTTGGCCTGCCTGGTTTTAATTTTCTTGTCTATATCTGGAGTAAGGAGAAACTGCTGTAGAAGAAGGTTTCAAGACATACAGGAGCAAGAAGGAGCCCCGAAATGTTTCCCCACAGCGCTCACCCTTTGGGAACAGGTTCAGGCAACTTGCTTGATCTGCCCCTTTCTGGGTGCCTGAAAAGGAGGCACCCAGCCTGGGTGGTTCAGGAGGCTCCTGACTGAGGTGTGCTCCCCAGGGTGGCTTTGGAGTAACTGCATCTGGAGCTCAGGAGATGGAAACAGAGCTGTGCCTCGTGTGATGCCCAGCACATGGGGTGCTGAGCTTCATGGAGGGGTAGGTGTTTGCCTGCTGTGCTGAGGGCTGTGTTCAGTGGCTGTGGGAAAAGCACAAGGTCCTTCCATGCCACATCACTCAGTCCTGAGAGCTCTGGCAGGTGACCTGGAGGCTCAGACAAGGCTGCCTTTGTGCACTGGCAGGTGCCTGAGCTGGGCTATGCAGGCAATTCCAGAGACCAGCCTGGGTCTTGTCTTCAGTCACACAGCAACTGCTGGCTGTGCCTGCTGAGCTGACATCATGCCCAAACCATGGCAAACAGGGAAGCAATGAAAGGCTGAGGAGGAGAATTTCACCTTTTAAAACACATCCATAACGTTTTAAAAACTAAATATAGGTGGGATTCATTAGTCTAAAGCATAACCTTTAGTCTTTCAAAGGCTCGTATAAGCCTCTAACCATGGATTGCACCCCTCTTAAATGATCATATAATGCTAGTGATTTAGGTGGGCATTCATAAACTGCAGTTTAGACCTGTTGTTCTTTTCAGTATGATCTAATGGCTGGAGCACAGAATCTGTTGTTAGGACTCTTGGGCTGTATTTCCCTTTTCTGCCAAGATTTATGGCTGAGATTCTATTTTCTGCACTCCCTGGCCAGTGCAAACCCATGTTTGTTAAGGGTTGTTTTTATGATCCAAGATTTACAATTTCTAATGATCCCATGCAAAGTAAACCTTTCATTTACTTAGCACCATGGGAAACTGCATGTAACAAAATCAGCATGTAATTCTTCCTACAGAAATGTCATTTCTTTATAGCCACTGTGGATTTTTAGACTTCTACAAATAACCAAATCATGACAAATTTGACTGTGCTGAGCAGAATCTGCTACAAGCAGCCCCATGCAGAAGATCTTAATTTTCACAAATGATTTCCTATGCCTCTGGTGGAGCAGAAGAAGTCTGAAAACCAATAGAAGTGGAGTGAACATAATTTTCCATGCCAGGAAGCAAAGTGCTTTACTGTCTTTGGGTACGTTGAATTCAGTCTGGCTACTTGAAAAGAGAAGTCATATTCAAAGTCAGGGAATCAGAATCTGGCTCAGAGAACAGGATCAGAGGAACACAGAATGCCAGGTTAGAAGGGGTCCCAAGGATCATCTGGTCCAACCACCTAATTCATGGCAAAGCCATAAAAAAAAATGCCATACCCTGCCCAAATGGGTACAATTTGCAGGAACTCAGAAGCCAGTGATAATCCAAAGGAAAACGCTGTGTGTGAAGTTCCATGGTAATTCTGTGAGTCCAACTTCCTTTCCCTTCACACCTGTACCTGCCAGTGAGGCTGTGACTTGCTGTTTGCAAGTGTATGCAATGTTTTCAGGTCGCTTACACGCTTAAGATGTTGTATTGCTTTTATATTACTATTCTGAACAGGTTCAGCATGAGTGAAGGAGCACTTTTTTAGTTAGTTACTTAGGGTGAAATGAATAGATTGAGCTGATGGGGCTTCCACAGCCTTCAGTGGTTTTGAGGTGTGGTCTCAGCTCTAGGTTAATGCATGCCCAGATGTGCCTGTCTCTCTGAGCAGCAAAAGCAGTAAGAAAGGGCCTCTGGGACACTGTTCCTGTGACATCAGGTGTGCAGTGCTGCAGTCTGCCCAGACCCAAGAAGAGAAAGATGCAGCACTGGATGTGCCATCACTGCAGTGACCAACCCCTGGTGCCTGAACGTGCTGCAGCACTGCAGAGACCTGAGGGTTTTGATGTCAGTGTTCAAGCCTCACAGATTGATCTAAGCATATCTAGAGCACTTGTGGCTCTGTATTCTTTTGGATTGTGTGCAGGAGGAAAGTAATTCTCTGGACCTGGATCTTTTTCAACTGCTGTGCTTTGACTATCACACTCACCAGAGTATTGCAAGTACCTGGAATGGAGATATTGTGGGGCTTTCTTTACACAGGTTTAAAAGACCACATGATGTCAGGTGTGATATGGGCCCTTCACAGACAGCTGGTGCAAGCAACCCTGCTGGTCATCTCCAGAACCCCAGACTCTCACTATAGATTCTATAAACCCTTCCTGGCCAGCATATTTTCTTCCTGGGATACCATATACCTATAAGCATGATTATTCAGCAGTTGAGTATGATGTGTTAGATGATGTTTGGAGCCTGACAAGAAGCACTGCTTCACATTCTTCACCTGCCTGAAGCAAGTGTTTCTGTTAGCCATGCTGGGTCTCAGGCAGTGGTCACTGCCCTGCATGCCTGGGTGAGCCCACAGGAACAGCCCCTCTGGCAAGGGGAAGAGCATCTCCACCAGGGAGACAGCGTGGGTGCCCAGGGGTGCTCAGAGGGCAAGGGTGGGGACATCATCTTTCTGTCTTGCATTTTCTGAAGGATTTAAGACATTAAAGGGGGCAGCAATGGGGAATCTTCTGAATGTCTGTGAAGGAGCAGAGTAAGGCAACAGAGTGTGTGTCACCACTTTAGGCAGCTGTTACTCCATCACAGTTGATGCACATGTTGAAAGAGATGCTTTATTAGAAATGTTTACTCAAGACTGATTTGAGGTGTGCTGGAGCCACATTCACAGAATTCACTACAGTTTGCTGTAGTGATTTCTGAACTGGATTTAAGCTTCACAGACTAGGGATAAAGATCAGCCAACCTCCATGAGATGAAGCTTGTGCAAGAATTTTAAGAGCACCTTGTGTATCTGACCTTCACACAGCAGACACCTCTTTGATTGCTGTGTAGTCATGGTCTTACCTGGTTGGCCACCATTTGTGCTAAAATTGTCCAAATTGGTCCAGCAGTACAAAAGAGCATTAGTGTTAGTGAGACCTGCTCTCTAAGCTGGGAATTCCTCTTCAGGTTTTATGAAGAGGTTTAAAAATGCTGTTGGTGGGGGCACAGCATGAGCAGAATAAACTGGTGCAGTTGTACCACTACATACGTAGAGCCAGGTGGAAGTTTTCTCCCTTACATGGGTTACTAGGTAGGAAAGCAGAGTTACTCCATAGCAAGTTCAAGCAAGAGGGCAAGGCAGGGTGAGGGCAGGAGTTTGGTATAAACATGGACTGCAAATGAAAGGGCTCACTTGCCAGGTGGTCAGGTTGACTGAACAGTGAGGGAGGACAGGGTGTGTGTTCCTTACCCAGGGTGAAGATTCAGCAGCCAAAGTCACTGAAGACACAGAAAAAACCTGTTGGGGGGTTTTGAGTGTCCAATTCCAGATGGCAAGTGAAATGTGTGTATAGACAGCATGATAGCCATGTCCTGGAGCACACAGCTCGTGGAGTCAGGCCCACTGGGGCTTCTGGAAAAGACTGGAGATGATGTGAGAAAGTCAATGGACAATGGTTAAAACTCAGGGCAGCTTGCAACTCTGCCAGCTCTCGAGATAGGGGTGTTACCAGCTGGGAGCAGGAAGAACAAAAACACACAGAGAAACTTGAGTTTCACCCCTTTGGGCTGCTGACTCTGTGACATTCCTGGATTATTCATAGGATCACTTCAGCATCATATTTGTAGGTCTTGTCAGACCAGTGCTGGAGAACCCAGCAGTAAGGTCCTCACTGACCACACTGGCAGGCACTGGCTGGTTTTGCTGGGTCATACTTTGACTTTCTCTATTTTGGGGCTTTGTTTGGTTTGGAGATTTTTTTTGCTTCGGTCTGTCCCCCTCAGTTCTGGCAATAAGAAGGTGTTTTCTAATTAGACATAATCCAGATTATCTAAGTGAGTTTCCAAGGGCCCATAGAGACATTAGCCTTGAGAAGTGCAGAGAGCTGTTGCTCATTTCAGGAAAATGTCAACCTGGGGTCTATTTAAGGAAAATTAATGACTAACAAGGTGGTTTTGGCTTGCAGGAGAAGCTTAAGAAACTGGCTGTTATGTTAAGTATGATCATCTCAGGATTAAATTTCCATTTTTCCCTCCTGTGAACAGCACAACCTTCCCCCAGGGGAAGCTGCAAACAACCTCCTTAAAATGCCCTGATGCTGCTAGTGATGCTGCCTCTGCTTTTCAGAAGGGCCAGGATGGTTAGGGGTGGGATTTTCCAGAGGAGCCAGGGTGCTGGGTGGCATTGCAACCCCCTGGAGCTGTGCACCCAGGCAGAGCAGCGTGACCCCTGCCCAGCACCAGCTGGTCTGAAGGCCCTTGGTCTCTCTTCTTCCCAGCTTTGGGGGGTCCCCAGGCAAGGTCCTTGGGGGTCAGACTGGACATTAGGAAAAAAAATGTTCCCAGCAAGAGTGGTCAGACCCTGGAATGGGCTGCCCAGGGAGGTGGTGGAGTCACCATCCCTGGGTGTGTTGAAGGCTGGTTTGGATGTGGTGCTGGTGGATGTGGTTAGGGGAGACCTTTGCAGAGCAGGGATGATGGTTGGGCTGGGTGATCCCAAGGGGCTTTTCTAACCTGAATGGTTCTGTGATTCTCTGATTCTATGAGAATCCCCTCTCCCCATGCCCCAGGAGGCAATCTAGGCAGCACTGGAAAATTCAGCACTTCGGGGGGCTCTGAAAAATCCCTGGGAACAACACGTGCTTTTCCTAACTTGCCTTGCACAAACACACACACACTGCCTAGAATGTTTTGCCTTCCTGCTTGCAAAAACGGAGCTTTTGAGTGTAACTGGGAATTCTCCCCCTCCCCCTGGATCTCTGGATGTGGGATTTCACTCGCAGCAGCAGCTCATCCCCTGCACAGGAGCCTCCGTCACGGCTGTGCTCTGTGCCAAGCCAGCCCCAGGGGGTGAGCTTATAGCAACCAGCACTGACTGGAGAGGGCTGAAGCAGATGTAAATAAAGGGATCGTGAACAATTTTAGCTCTGAAAAATGAATGGTGATCACTTGGTTTCCCAGCAGGCTGGGTGGCAGAGCTCAGTTACTGTACACAGGGTGCTCGCTGAGCAACTGGCTGAATAATTGCTGTCCTCTTGATAATCACTACTAAAATAAAATGAAATTAAAATGCTTTGTTTGCCAAAAACGAAATACCTCACCCACAAATTATGCTAGGTGCTTCTTGCTGCTCCTTGGGAGTTACCTCCCATGCTGATTTTCTCAAGGACAATCAGTGTGTCAGGTATTTCAGACTGGTACTGTATTTTCTACTCCATGTGTGTACAGATGTATTCAATCTATCAGATATAATAAAGTCATCCGTATGTGATGCATTATATATGATAATGCATTTATTAAAGAGCCTGTTCAAGTCTCCTGTTGTGTTTCCATTGTGTAGGATGCTGTTCTTTATTCACAGCAATATCTACACAATGTGTGTGCAGAAGCAAACGTGCATGTGTTTGGTGTCTCACACAGCACCAAGCGCTCACAAGCACATTCTTTAAGTATGAATTGATAGAAAACGAAACATTTTTTAATCTTGTCTTAGCATCAACATTTTGTCATTGATCACAGCACAAATGGGAAACACTTATTCAGCATAAAATGTCTCCTTGCTTTCTGCCAAAGCTGCCATCTTCTTTTCCTTTTTTCCCCCTTCTTGCTTCAAATGCTCTGAGATCCCTTGGGAGGTTTCCATGCATGTTCCGTGTGCTCACACAACTGCTTCCACCAGCACTGTTACCATAGAAACCGAGTGATTTCCACCCCCACCTTCCTCCCTCCTGTCAGGGTCTGGACCTGATGCCAGACCCCTCCACTCTCAGCAATAATATTTTTGCAATATTTGGACAGTTCCTTTAGGAAAAAGAAAGAAAGGAAAAAAATTTTAAAAAATCTGTTGTTTACATTTTCAAGATGTGGTGCTTGATTTCAGGATACAAATGTTCAGGTATTAACATCCACCAATTGATTCACATGCTTCAAGGAGCTAGAGAGCTCTTTCCTTTGCTATATTCTGACCATGACATTTTGTAAGGAAAATGCCAGAATGGGTTGTTCAATGTAGAACGGGAATGAAAGGGTCTATGTAGTAGGTCAGGGGACTGTGTCTCACGTTTGAATTGCTTTTTTGATTCTCATTTTAAGCATTTTTCTTTAGTACACACAGAAAGGGCTTGATCATGCCTAACCACAAAGAGAGGGGGAAAATTAATTACTGTATAATTTACAAGTTATTGATTGGCAACATTTGCGGTGCTCACATTAACAGCTTCTTCACATAAATGTTCAAGCATTTTGGTTCTCTGACTACACACCATATTGATTTTTAAAATCAATCTGCACTTAGCTAGATACACACCATTATGTATTAACTCTCTAACTGTTCCATTTGGGCTGAATAAATTATTCCAATTAACATGACATAGCTGTTCATTGCATCATCTGATATATTTTGAGAGTGACTCGAGTCAGAGCACACACACACACCATGCCACATCTGCCCTGCAACACCAACGCACACACCTCTGTGAGAGTTTTCAGCTGGTTCATGTACAAGGTGATGCTGAGGAGCAGGATCACAAGGGTGTATTTTCCAGAAATCCTGCCTGCTTCCAGCACAGCCCCTGGCTGGTGGGGCCGGACGTCGCATCACGCCGGCAGAATGCAGGAGGAGGGAGAGCTCAGGTGTTTTTGGAGCGCGTCTCTGCCCAGCTGTAGGGCGGGTGTTGGACCTGCAGACCCTGGTCTGGAGCAGCCACATCTCCTGCAACACCATCAAGGTGCAAGGCCACCTGAGGGGCTGCTGCTTCGGCCTCTTTCCTTGTAGCATCTGCTTGGCAAAAGAGGGAATGACTATAATTCCACACCAACACGCCGGATAAACCGTCGTGCCTTCCAAATGCATTTTTCCCGCAGTGACAGGAGAGGGAGCAGCTCTTCCTTCCCACTGCCCCAGAGACACACTTGGCCCCCATCCCCCCTGCCTCTGCTCCTCCTGCCGAGACCAAACCTGCTCCATCCTCACCCAGACACCCCGGGCCTTGCCCTGGGAGGACAGTTTGGGGTCGGGGCTGCAGGGCACAGACCACCCAGAGAGAGAAAGCCGCAATTCCTTTGGGGCTGCCACTTCTCCAGGGGATATGGCTGGGCCTGGGGGTCCTTCGTGCCCTCCTGTATGTTCCGATGTGCGATTTTGTGCTGTGGTTTGGTGGTTTTTCGGTCGTTTCGTTCGTCGTTGTTGCCGTTCCACCCGCCCGGCGAACCCCAGGGGGGTCCCGGTGTGCCCTGTGTGTGTCTGCACCCCCCGGGCCCGGTGCTGGGAGGGTTTGTGCCCCCCTCCCTCCC
>NW_009952438.1:747068-749698 GCF_000747805.2 Chaetura pelagica
GGTTCAGCGCCGGGCCCCACAATGGGCCCAGTCAGAGGACGCAGCCCCAGCCTGCCCAATTACAGCCTGCCTGCCATACCTCATTGTGCAGAATTTGCATCCCACTAATGCGTTGAATTATTGACATACCCCGGTGTCAATGGAGCTTTTGAAAGGTTTATCCCCCAAATATATGGAATCCCAAGCATCTGGTGGCTCCCCAGCAGCGACAATGGGACAACTCCCTGGCTTTCCTCCCCTGGCAGTGCCGCCGGCTGCTGGGAGCTGAATGCCTGACTTTACTCAGCACAGATTAGCTGCTTCCAGGCCTCACACAAAAAATCCGAGTCTGCTTCTGGAAGTCCTTTTCCTTCAGATGTATTGTTGCCTGGACTTGCCTTGCTACTCGTTTTTACACAGCGCTGAAATCTTGTGCTTAGTGGCTGTAAGTAACAGGCGGAAAGGGATGAGACTATAAAAGACTCATTGTGCTCCACTCTCCTTTTTTGTTTTTGCCCTGCTGTGCCTGCAGGATTGATACTGTCTTCTTGAGGGTTGTGTTTTCCTGATGAAGCTGCACACAGAACATGCTACCAGATGAAATCCCATCCCTTCTGTTTGGGGGTTGCCTGCTGGGCACACACAAGCTGCTTTCCTTGCAAGCTCTGTCTTAGAATCACAGGCTGGTTTGGGTTGGAAAGGACCTATAAGATGATCCAGTTCCAACCCCCTGCATGGGCAGGGACACCTCCCAGCAGCCCAGGTTGCTCCAAGCCCCATCCAACCTGCCCTTGGACACCTCCAGGGAGGGGGCATGAAGGGTGCTGTGCCCATGGGGGAGGGACTCCGGGGCTCAAGGGATGAGAAGAATGGGAGGTGAGATGCCCCAGCTGTGATCACATACATACAAAGTCCAGGAGGGCTCCTGCGTTGTGCACTGACAGGAAAATAAGTGGTGGGAAGGAAAGAGGAAGATACAGTAAAGAGGTCACAGGTCCAGGTTATTCCAAAGTATCACTAATCGGAATCACAGAATAACTGGAGCAGGGGACAGATTCCACTTCACCTACACATTTTGTCCAGACTCCAGTAATATGGAAAGGTACAAGTGAACCTGCTTATAACTTCAGGCCCTTGTTTACTCTTGAAGCACTGTTGTGCTCTGAGATCATCCTTCCTTCTCTGCTGAGCTATTGCAATTATCTCTCTGGGTAGAAGAAATGGGCAGTATTGGAGCTCTGCTCACGTAACTCTCTCAGTTTATACAAGCCCTGAAATGTGATGGTCAGGGATCATATAAACAATCACAGCACATGGTCATTGTCAAGGTCCAAGGGAGTGAGGCTGGTTGAGATATGACTTGCACAGGAGCAAAACTGCCTTCAGCTCAGCTGTCAAAATTGCCTCTGTGTTAACTCCTGCACAGACCAAAACTGTGAAGAGCACCACAAATTCCCAAGGCACAGGACTTGGAAATCTGGCCACTGCATGGATCTGATAGATCCTGAGCCTGTAACGTTTAGAATAGTTCTTGAAAACATGATTGTTTCCTTGCCAGCTGTTGAGGCAAAGAGGAATCAAGAAAGTTTCCACTTTGGTGAAAAGTGAAGATTTGTGTTTTTATGGTTATGTTACACACTTGCCTTCCACTGAAAGAAATCAGCCTTGTCCTGGCAAAAGCTGTATTCATAAGAAGACACCTATAGGTCTTGACAAGACCGGGTGCTTGGTGAAGGTACCTTTTGCCCTACAGAACTGGGTCCTCCAACGAAGCTGCCCACAGAAGAACAGAAGGGGTGGAGGAGCAAGTTTGTGTCCTGGGGCCTCTCCTCTTTCACCTGTCATTGAGGCCAGCTGAAGTGGGCACGAGCTGAAACACAGGAGTTGCTCTCTGAAGATGCAGAAATACCTGTTCCCTGTGAAAGTGACTGAACTCCAGTGCAGGGTGCCCAGAGAGGCTGTGAAGTCTCCATCCTTGGAGATATTCAAAAGCCATCTGGACATAGTCCTGGGCAACCAGCTCTAGGTGACCCTGCTTGAGTAGGTGTGTTGGCCCAAATGACCTCCAGGTCTGTCCTCTGGTGACCCTTCTGTGATTCTGTTGAAGCTGCCAGAGTTATTAGCAGGATAGACCCATGGGCAGACTCACAGCTCATCTCAGCAATTACATGTCTTATCTTGGGACAAGAGGGATAAAAACACACCAGTCTTTCTCAGAAGAGTTGTTGGGATGCAAAAGCTCTGCAATGGGGAGACTGCATTTCTGTTTGTCTTGGGTAGCCCTTGGTTTTAGCTGGATGGCACTGAAAGTAATGCTATTTTTCCTCAAGACAGAAAATGACTATGCAAGTGCAAGTCAAATTAGTGCCTCCTTATATTATTAACTTGTGCATTATTAACTTCTTTGGTAGTAATTTTTTCTGACTAGACTAGAGTCCATGGCTCATTGTACCACACATTGGTCATTTGTGCTTTTGTGATCAACCAGTAACAGCAATAATGCCACCCTGAAGAGCAGGCGTTTTAGACAGAAGACTACTTGACATCTGTAGGGCTGAGTGAATAAAAATATTTACTTCACAGAAAATGTTTTTGTTTTTTTCCCCCCACACACTTCATTGAAAAGAAATAGCATTGGAAAGGTATCCTTC
>NW_009952438.1:749724-766842 GCF_000747805.2 Chaetura pelagica
AGGAATGCCAAAAGGCATCTAGATCCCTGCTAGATTTCTTAATTTTAAGATGTTAAAAGAAGAAGTGAAACCTTTTGACATGAATAGTAGGTGAAACAAAGCTTTGAAGCATTCACAATTCACTCAGTCAAATGAGATGCAATAAGTGGAATTGCAGGTGCAGGTGTTCCCTGCCTGATGTGCCTTTCTGCGTGTGACAACCAGCTGGGGGCACAGGGAACAATCACAAGGGGGTTTCTTTGCTTGCTTTCATCTGCGAGCTGTTAGGTTTTCTCCTGGAGCTGGGAGACAGTCCCTGAGCTTTCAGAACCTCCTCACAATGCAAACACAGGAATTGCTGCTGGAAGGTCTCTGTTCCAGCAAGTGTTCATGTTTCACACAAAAACATAAGCTCTGGTGTGGCTGCTGGTGCAGAACATGCATGTTCTCTGTGGGTCTCTAATCACCTGAACCTGACTGCTCTACAAAGTTTTATTGGATGCATCTGGACAGGCTGCTGAAGCCTGATGGGTTCTTTTCCTTAGTAAGTACTTGTGGTTGTAGTGGGTATAATGTCTTGGTGAATTTGACAGGCTGAGGGAGCTGGGGCTGTGCAGCCTGGAGAAGAGAAGGCTCCAGGGAGACCTTAGAGCACCTTCCAGGGCCTGAAGGGGCTCCAGGAAAGCTGGGGAGGGGCTTGGGACAAGGGCAGGGAGGGAGAGGGCAAGGGGGAAGGGATTAAAACTGGAGGAGGGGAGATTGAGGTGAGACATGAGGAGGGAATTGTGGAGTGTGAGGGTGGTGAGAGCCTGGCCCAGGTTGCCCAGGGAAGCTGTGGCTGCCCCATCCCTGGCAGTGTTGAAGGGCAGGTTGGATGGGGCTTGGAGCAGCCTGGGCTGGTGGGAGGTGTCCCTGCCCATGCAGGGGGGTGGGACTGGATGGTCCTGGTTGAGTCTTGAAGGTCCCTTCCAACCCAAACCATTCTATGATTCTATGAATAGAAGACAAACTTCAAGCACTCTTGTTCAATGCCCTGGACTTCTCCAAGGTCCTGCAGGATTCAGGTCCCCTCTGGCCAGTGCCAGCAGACAATAATATTCTTGGCAGCCCATGCTGTTCAGTGTGTGGGCAGACTTGCTTCACCCTGACACAGAAGCACCCAGGAGGTAAAGAACCCCATTAACAGTGAAAAATGTAAGTGATCCATGTAGCTGAGATGTTGTGCAGAAAGCCTGGCTGATCCATCAACCACCACGATGATTCATTGCCCATCTTTTTTGATCATGTTTGTTTATAGGAGGGTTGTTTTGGTTTTTTTTCATACAGTTTTGCTGTGACACAGCTGGTTTATAACATTTTTACAGGAATCACTGGGGCTCATTTGTTTTCAATTTATTTTTTGTTTCAGCTAGTAGAGGCAGAATAAGAATTGCTTCAGTGGGAAGAATAAATTATTATTTCAGTTTGAAATCCAGGAATAAATCAAACAAAATTGTTTTCATACCACTTTAAGCAACTCAGAAATAAAAGTCTAGGTCACTATGGCTGTGGCTGCCCATTTTTTGCTAAGAAAAGGGCTCATTTCTGGGACCAAGGCAGCAAGGCCTGCAGAGATCTGCTACTTCCATCTGTGCTCAAACTCACAACCTTCCCTTTTTTTAGAGTTCTTCTTTAGAATTCTATGATGGTGGGAAGAGATTGCAACAGGCATTCATGGAAAGGAAAATGCCCCTGACTCGTGTTACTTCCCTCTAAAATACCAAGATGATGCTGTTCCTCTTCAGCCTCTCTCTCAATTTTTCCACCCCAGGTGCACAGGTGGGTTCTGCACCCAACTTGCTTTCAGGTGGATTCCCAAAGGAGGGGTGGAGGAGACTTCCTGGGCCACCACAAGGCAAGGGGCTGGTGCTCCCCTCATCTCCAAACATGTACTCAGACACGTGGCTTTTTCTCCATTCCTGTTGTGATTCCTGTGAAGACAGTGCACACACTCCCAACCATGGTCATGGTCCTGGGCCAGATCCTGCATCTGAGGAGCCCTTTGTGCCCCCTTCTGCTGAGTTTCCAGGAGATCCCAAAGTCATTTAACAGTTTTATTAAGGAGCATCAAATGTAAGTGAAATGGTGGCCAGAAATATATCACATGGCTGGTTGCAAACAGGATGACTGTGTTCCACTTTTGCTGTGTTGCCATTTCCCACTGCTCTTCATGGGAAAAAATAATAATAATTGGGCTTTAATAAATTAATAGCATCTGTAATTAAAATATCAGAGCCCATCTATTACTTGCCTAGGGAGAGGTTCAGTGATGTGGTGTCCGACCTCCTACTGCCTCTTGAATGTAGAGGCTGGGGCTGTTTGATGTTCCTGGTAACTACTGGTCAAGGGGTGATTATTTGGCATTTCTGAAGCCACCCAAGGATTTTCAGGGAGACTTCAACTCCTAGAGCCACTTGGATGTTTCTGACAAGATCACACACCCTCTTTCTTTTGGAAAGGAAAAGGCCTCAAGAGTGCTTTGTTAGAATGCAGCTAATTAAATAGAATGGCAAGGAAAACAAATAAACACAACTTAATCCAGAGCTAGACTAAATAGCAGTGTTGGCACCGAGTTTCTCCCTGGAGTGAAGCTCCACTGGCATCCATCACTTCAGAGTAGGAGTGAAACTATCCCATGGTTTCTGTTTGACCTACAAATCCAGGAGAGACATGGGGAAAGACACAAGAGAAGCTCTCAGAAAGGGCACTGGAGACTGCTAAGGAGATCAATGTTCCTGAAGCCTCCTGAGAGCCCATGGGGAGAGCAAGACTCCTCCAGAGGTTGGTCAGAGTGGGGACAGTAGGGCCTGGTGCTTTCTCTGGAGAATCCTCTTCCTTGCCTGGCTCTGGTACAGGCAGGGGGTGTGGAGTTACCCCCACTAGCCCCAAATCTGGTTTTGGAAATGCCTACTGAAAAGCAGAGGCAAGGGATTGATAGAAGATCAATCAGTACACAAGCTCAACAGTTTCAAACCACTCTCTGTGAAGAGAACTCCAAGCCCAGTGCAGCTCTGCTGAGCCACGATGCTGCAGCCAGAGCAGGCTGGGGGGACCAGTGCTCTTCCTCAGCCTTCCTCCTTCACTGGTCTCCCTCAGAGGGCAGACCTTCTCCTGGTGGGAAGACCAGGGAACTGGATCCCACTTGCTAAAGCAGGAGTTAGCTTTCCCTAAATGGCAGATTCTCTCCTGGATCTGTTTGTGCAGCCTGCAGGCTCAGGGCAGTGAAGGTGGGCAGCCTGTAGTCCCCCGTGGCTGCTGCTCAGTTGCCTCACTTCTCCATAATGACCCCCACCCCTGGTGAGCTGTGAAGGCTCTTGGAGCATTGGCTCTGCCTTCTGCTCAGAAGGTTCTGCCACACCACTTTGGTCTCCAGCAGCAACCAGCCCATTGGTGAAAGGACTGTGGAAATGATATCATCAGGGTTTCCTGGAACATGGCAGGGCTGCCCAGTCCCCTTCTATTTTCAGAGTTCTAACCAGGCTTAGAAAACCAGCCATGAAAACACAGCAGTGCAGGAACAACCACCCAGGGCCCCTTGTATCTTCAGCTCCATCTCAGCAGGAGGCACAACGATGTGACAGGACGTTGAACAGGAGAGGTTTCCATCTTGGGCTGTGACATCAGGATCCTGCCAAGTCAAAACCAGACTTTTCTCTCTTCTCATTAAGACATGTACTACACATTTAAGGCTGTCTCTTGAGAAAAATGTTATGGACAAATATTACAGAACATGCAGCAGATGTTTATGAGCTCTAATGCCAAGGAAGTTCCAGCCTGGGAACTTAATCAAGGCACATTGACACTGATTTCAGGGGAGCCCTGCCCGGATGAGGATTGCCAGTTCTCATTTCCCTATTTATTTCTGGGTTCTTTAACATTTACATTAAGTACAGATGGGCTTGAACTGAATCCAAGTCTAAATTAAATCAAAGTTTGGATTACCTGGCTCCAAGTGCTCAGGTTTCTTGCAGCTGAAGAGAAGGTAATAGATCGTGACATGAATATATTTCAGAGGTGCTCAGCACTGTTGCCTTTTTTACTAGATGTCCCCAGGGCTCATTGTTTTTGTCAGAGGGACATTTTTTAATCCAACTTGTGCCTAAATGGGGTTTCACAGTAGACCTTTCTTTGTTGCCTGGGAGAAACCTAAACCCAAAAATTCCTACATTCTGCTTATGTATGTGGTCACTAGAGGAGAACAAGAGCAGCTTATTTTGAAATTTCAGACAATAAAAGCCTTCTCTGACAGCTCTTCCCTGCCAGTGGGCAGGAGATGGGCAGAGTACACCAGGATGTCTACCAACATGAGCCTTTTTCCATTCACATGAACAAATCCTGTAGGTTCCTGCCTGCTTGGAAATAAAACAGCACATTTACCTTACAGAAATGAGGGGGTTTCTGGCCAATTCATGTTGTGCAACACTCTCAGCTTCCAAGTGACATTCCAGACTGAAATGAGATAGAAATCATTAAACCAGAAGCAACAGTTTGTTTGCTTTTGCCAGAAGCCCATCCCTGGCAGCTCCAAATCAGAGCCTCAGGAAAAAAAGTCTCATGTAGAAGCAACACCAGGTCAGCATTTTGATTTGTCATTTGAGCCACTTTTCAAAATTATTTGCTTTTTCCTCCCTAGAATGGAAATCTTATAACGTGGATGACCCATTTAACTCTCTCATGTAGATGTTGCCTTCCCCAGAATGTCATTTACAACTAGTGCTGTCAAGTCTTTTTTTCTAATGGTTGGAGTTACAGAGGGTTGTGAGTCTATGGAGGGTTCAGCTCATTTTTTCACCTGGCTCTGCAGGCACGTGGCATCCATGAATTCCCACAGGAGTCTGGAGATGCCTTTCAAAACAGTGAGTCCTGAAACAGTTGTGGAATTAGAAAGGTGTGGATGGGCACAGGTTGTAGTATCCCATTAATGATATGGAGGAACTGATACCCAGAGCTTCCACTGCTTTTATTGTATCATCTACTTTTGCTAAGCAGGTTATACCAGAGCTCCAAAATCCAACTTCCTGTTGATAAGTTCCTAGAAAAACCCACACTAAAATTAGCATTTCTCTTTCTAAAAATTGCCTGGTAAATATGTTATTGACAGGAGAAGAACCACGCTGGGTCACAGCTGCAGTTCATCAAGCTCCTTATCCTGTGTTAACAGTTGTCAATGAATTGATTAGGGGGCAGATATAAAAAATGAGGAAATCACAACCCAAAGAGGCTGTTGCTCACTGGCCCAGGAGGAAGTTGTCTAAGAAGGGCAGGAGGAAGAATTAGATCCTATAATTCAGGAGAGGACACCTTACCAGTGAGACAGGCTGAAAGTATTTCCTACTGCCCTGGGGATTTAGGGAATAATGAAAGAGGAGCAAGGGATGGAGGGGTCACCTCACCCAGCACAGAGCCCCATGACACCCACAGTGCTCTGCAATGTCCTGATGTCCCCTGGCCCCCTTCCTGAAACAGAACTCCTCTGCTTCTCCCTCCTCAACCTTTTTTTCCCTCTCAGGACCTTCCCATCTCCAGAACTCATGCTGTTTCTCCCTTCCTCCTTCCTCAGTGGATCTTGGGAACTCACTCTGGTGTCACCATGAAATTTCTGCCCCAGGGGTGCAGGTAGGTAAGAAGTTTCTTTGTTTGGTTGAGTTTTTTCCCCTGTTTATTTGTTTTTACCTTCAGGGCAAGGAATGTGATGCTTGTGTTATTGATAAACTAACCCAGCAAATGTGATGCTTGTGCTATTGATGAAACAATTCAAGAGAGCAAGAACAGGTGAGCAGCAAACCTTCCCCTAGCTGGTTCCATTGCCAGTGGTTTTTGAGTTGGGTCTCAGGAGTATGAGCTGGAACACACTAGAGGGTGTTCCTCTACACAAGAGGAAGAGAAGTTGCCTTTTCCAGACAAACTTCTGCTGAAATTTCCATTCATCTTCTGAGCAGGAAATCTGTGACCATTCCAGACTGATGACAGTGTCCTCCCCTCTCTGCTGTGGTTGGGGTTGGTTACAGCAGCTGTGCAGGGTTTCAAACCTTCTCACATGTAGCACAGGAGAAAAGATTTAGTTTCCTCCCTCTCAGAATGGTAAATTCCAGGAGCATTTCTGGAATGACAGCGGATAAGAAGCGACTGAGACACGTAACTGTGACCTGACTGGCTTAAGAATAACACCAGTAATTTGGTGCAGCTCCATAAATGTGCTGAGATATTGGGTGATAGGAGATGACAAAGATGTCCCATATCCTAGCAATGAAAACTTGACAGATCTTCAATCCAGTTTTTTACCTAATAGGCCTGATTTTCTGGGAGATGCTGAATGCCATGGATTCTACTGGCAAAGGCCATTCCAGTTTGGTGGACTGAAGCCTAAAATGGTGAACTCTTCAGGGAGAGGTGATGATTTAATGCTTGCTACAGTCACAAAATGACAGAATGGTTGACACTGGAAGGGACCATCTGGTCTAACTCCCCTACTTGAGCAGAGACTCTTAGTGACAGCTGCCCAGGGCAATGTCCAGATGGCTTTTGATGATCTCTAAGGATGGAGACTCTCTGGGAAACCTGTGCCAAGGCTCTGTCATCCTCACAGGAAAAAAAAAAAGTCTCTCCTGATGTTCAGAGGGAACCTTCTGTACTTCAGTTTGTGCCCGTTGCATCTGCCCCTGCCACCAGGCACCACTGAACAGGGCCTGGCTCTGTCCTCTTTGCATCCTCCCTTCAGGCATTTAAATACATTGATAAGGTCCCTCTGCTCTCAAAGCTAAACAGTCCCAGCTCTCTCAGGCTTTCCTCAAAGATGTTGCAGTCTCTTCTTCATCTTTCTGGTCCTTTTTAAAGGATTGTCTCCAGTGTTTCCATGCCTCTCTTGTACTGAGGAGCCCATCACTGGACCTAGCATCCCAGGTGTGGCCTGACCAGTGCTTAGGAGAAGGGAAGGATCATAACACTCAGTCTGCTGGGAACACCTGCCTGCTGCAGCCCAGGATACCCCTGGCCTTCAGCACGTTGCTGCCTTAGCTTCACCTTAGTGTGCACCAGGTCCTGTTCTGCAAAGCTGTTTCCCAGCAGGGTAACCCCCAGAGCAGACTGGAGCAGGAGGCTGCTCCTACCCAGGTGCAGGACTTTGCAGTTCCCCTCCTTAAACCTCAAGAGATTCCTGTTGTCCTTTTCCCCATCCAACTGGGGCCCCTCTGGTTGGCAGCACCACCAGGGAGGTGTCCCAGCCCCCCCTCCCAGTGCTGTGTCACCAGGCAGGACAAGACCCCTGGTGCAGATCATTCATGAAGGTGGTAAATAGGACTGGACCCAGTATCGACCCCTGGGCCAAACTACCTCCAACTAGACTCTGTGCCTCTTGTCCCCATGCTCTGGGCTTGGCTCTTCAGCCAGATTTCAATCCACCTCGTTCTCTTCTCATCCCTCCCATAGCTCAGCAGCTTTTCTGTGAGAATCTGGTGGGAGACAGTGTGAAGAGCCCTACCTGAGATGAGGCAGGCAATATCCACTGCTCTTCCCGTCCAACCAGCCAGTCCCTCCATCACAGAAGGTGACCAGGTTGGCCATGCATGACTTTTCCTTGGTGAAACCTGAGTGCTCCTGGTGACTTTACTGTCCTTCATGTGCCTGGAGATGGTTTCCAGGACTAGCTGCTTCACTGCCTTCCCAGGGATCAAAGTGATGCTGACTGGCCTCTTCTGCCCTAGGTCCTTCTTGCTTTCCTTGAGGACAGGAGACACAGTTGCTTCCCTCCATTATTCTGGCATCCTTAAAACCATGAGGCTGAGGCCTCTTCCATGGCTGTTGTCAAATAGGTAACAAATAACCACAATAAAAACAAACCCTTCCTGGACAGCAGCAGGGCTGCTGGCACCAGAGCACACCTGGTGAAGGCCAAGGACATCTTTTTTTAATTGGAATGTGTCTGCAAAGCCTCAGGTTTCTACTGGCCTGCAATGTGGGTCAGGCATGTGCTGGTGATTGAGTTTTGTTTTCAAACTTTCTTAAATCTGCTATAGTGGAAACTGCTTTTATAATCTATGGCTTAGAAAAATACTCTACTGGGAGAACTCTGCCAGGTGATTCATTCCCTAGAAGACTAACACTAATGTTAAGTTTGTTGAGAAATATGAGGGGAATCAGGGCCATGATAGAAAAGATTTATACATTTTATTAAAATGTCATGAAGGCCTAAATCAGCAGGACCTGTAGAGATTTCTCTGTTCTGGAAAGACTTCAGATACATCCCAGGTACAGCTGGAAGCCCCACAGTCCCTCCACCTCCTGCATCTAGTGAAGTCTGACCTTTTGGTGGAGAGGATTGCAATGGGAAGTGCCAAACAGAGCAGATCACAGAGGAGCTCTTGCCTCTCCTTTCTGGGCACACTGATCTGTCCTGCACTGGCTGGGGTTTACAGATTATTTTAGGGAAGTGCTGGGTCCTGCACTGGGGCCACAACAACCCCAGGCAACCCTCCAGGCTGGAGTGGCTGGAGAGCTGCCCAGACAAGGGGGACCCGGGGGTTCTATGGATAGATGGTTGAACAGGAGCCAGCAGTGTGCCCAGGTGGCCAAGAGAGCAGTGACACTCTGGCCTGCATCAGGAATACTGTGGCCAGCAGGACCAGGGAGGTCCTGACACTGGTGGGGCTGCACCTTGAGCCCTGTGTCCAGTTTTGGGCACCTCAATACAAGGAAGACATGGAGGGGCTGGAGCGTGGCCAGAGAAGGGCAACGAAGCTGGGGAAGGGTCTGGAGAACAAGTCTTATGAGAAGCAGCTGAGGGAGCTGGGGGGGTTTAGTCTGAAGAAGAGGAGGCTGAGGGGAGACCTCATTGCTCTCTACAACTGCCTGGAAGGAGGGTGCAGGGAGGTGGAGTTGGGCTCTGCTCCCTGGTGACCAGCGATGGGACAAGAGGAGATGGGGTCAGGTTGTGCCAGGGGTTCAGAACGACTATTAGGAAAAATTTCTTCCCAGGGAGTGATGAGGCAATGGGACAGGCTGCCCAGGGATGGTGGGGGACAACATGGGCCTGACTAGTTGATTTATGCCTTCATGTACCAAAGCCTGTGAGCCACCTGCAGCCCCAGGGCACCCTGGCTCCTGTGGCACTGGGGGGAAGTGAGGTGGAGTGGAAGGGCTGAGTGGCTCTGGGAGGAGGGCCTGGTTGGCCTCTCCTGCAGAAAACAGCTGAGAGATCCTTCCTGGATAACTTCTTGCAGCTGCCCCTTCCTTTGGAGCTTGTGTTTCGTTGTGGGGCCAGAACAAAGACCCCCTGAGCAGCTCAGCTGCAGGAGCCTGAGGTGGGGTAAAGGCACAGGGAAGTGGCTGGGGTGCTTAGTTAGTGGCTCTGTCTGCTCTCCAAAGCAGTACAATGGAGTATTAAACCACAACTGCTGAAAGAAGGGAGCTGGTTGGAAAGTTTTCCTCCGCTGTGGCACAAATATGTTGTCTTGAGGTGACATCTGCCAGGCTAAATAACACGTTTCTGAGCAAACAGCTTCAGAAAAGAGAGAAATCTCTGTGCAAACAAAGCTTCTTTTAATACCCTGGACAACCCCCCTGACAATAGCACATCCCGAGGGGCTGTGCCTGCACTCTGACTGCCAGGCTGCTGCCTTCTGGTTTGTTACTGCCCTCCATACAGACAGAGCCTTAATCCTAAGGCTTGAGTATCTGTGATGACTGAAGTGAATAAAAATAAACATACACATCAAAGCTCAATACAAGTAATGAGACAAAATTATTTGTACACAGGATTTATGAATGCCTTTGTTCTTGAAGTGACTTAGAGGAGAATTAGCTTATTTTAAGAGAAGTAACTTGATTTTTAAATTCATCTATCAGTTTGGGAGAAGTCATCTTAAAACATTTTAGATATTACCTAATTGTTCAAAACACCTTCCTGGCTTTAATTTGAATCTGCCCATGACGAGTGTGCCCAAACTCAGCCTGAAGTCCACAACTACTCCACTAATCCACTGTTCCCAGCCTGGCAGAACCAGGCTTTGGTCTGGCAGGGGATGTTCCAGCTTCATATGGAGTCCAGAAGAACCAGGCATGGCTGAATTCAGGGGTACTAGAGCCCAAAGGGCCCCTCAGCTACTCCCAGGATCAGGGTGTCTTCTCTGAGCCTAGAACCCAGCCAGCAGGCAGGGAGGAGAGGATGTTCACCCGAGCCCAGTGTTTTCATCTCTCCTTTGAGCAGACTTCACCTCACAATAGAAATGAGCCCTCTGGGAGCACCTTTGGCAGGACTTTTTTAGTGATAGAGCTTCAAATCTGATTTTTCCTCTTAGTCGGACTCACTGAGCCCGATTTCAAAGATTCTTCTAGAAAACATGTTAAGAATGTATTTCTGTATTGTTAAGCAAGATGATTTCATCTGAATTTTGTGATATCTGATACTTTTATTTAAGCCCAGTCTCTTGGGATCTGAGATTGCCCAAATTACTTGCTTTATGGTTTTTTTTTTAATTTTGACAATATGAAACTTAAAGACCTTGAATCCCTAAAGTAAGTAAGAAGAAGATAATGTAACTTGACTTTCCAGAGAGTTGCATGGGGATTTTGAAAGCATTCTGAGTCCCCCTGGTCACGGGCCTGGCTGCAGAGGGGCAACTTATTGAGGGAGAATTTCTGGACTGTTTGTATCAGAAGAAAGTTTATAATTTTGTTTTTTTCTGTGTGAAGATGTGTAAAATATAAAAATGTGTATTTATAATCTTTTCTCCAGGCACACTTGACTGGCTCCCTGCTGTGCAGTGCCATGAACCCTGGTGATTTCCTTGCCAGACTCATTCTAGGTGCACCAGTGCCCCGAGCGCTGCTTGGCAAGGAGCTGGTGGCTGCAGAAAAGAGATGTGAAAGCTGCCTCCCTGCTGCCAGCAGCTTTCCACACTCTGGCTGGTGTCAGGGGGATTCCACTGCTGGTGGAACACATCAAGAGTTCTGCCCCACTCCAGTAGCTACAGCCCTTGAAGAGGACTCCCTGCCTGCACCCACCTCTGCACGTCTGGAGCATCATGGTTGGCTCAGTTAGATGGTGAGGGAGCATCAGCAGTGCTGCTCAATATCTGCAGGGGTGTCAGGAGGATGGGCCAGACTGTGCTCAGGGGTGTCCAGGGACAGGACAAGGGGCAATGGGCACAAACTGGAGCCCAGGAGGTTGAAGCTGGAGATGAGGAAACCCTTCTTGAGTGTGAGGGTCCCAGAGCCCTGGGCCAGGCTGCCCAGGGAGGCTGTGGAGTCTCCATCCCTGCAGACATTCCAGCCCCACCTGGCTGTGTTCCTGTGGGATCTGCTCTAGGGGATCCTGCTCTGCCAGGGGTTGGACTGGGTGATCTCCAGAGCTCCCTGCCAACCCCACCACTCTGGGAGTCTATGATTCACAATTTGTTTCTATTTGCAAGATCTTTTTAGAGTGCATTCCACAAGGAACGTTCTGTGCTGGGTTTATTTTGCCTCAGGTCACAGTTCCAGCTCCTAAACAACCTTTTGATGAAAAGGTGGAGTTCTAGAAGTTCCTAAATTAATTGTAGGCATCAGTCTCACATTTTTGTTCAAAATTTTATAACTCAGGGAATTAATGGAAAAAGCAGCAGAGCCTTGTGACTCTAACAGATGTTCAGAAAACTCCTCACAAATGGGTCCCCTTAAAACATTTTTTTGGCTGCATCTAGGTAACCAGGATATTGGTTTCATGTCTCCCTGAATTTCATTCAATTTTAGGGGTCAACACAATAATCAGATTTTAATACATTTAAATGAATGGTTTCTTTAGGGGAGAGGAAGGAAGGGAAAATATTTACATTTTTTAAGCTCTTGAGAAATCTTCATCTTGTCATGCTTTTTCAACTGCTGACAAGCTCCCACTGGGCAAGAGGAAAATATTTACATTTTTTAAGCTCTTGAAAAATCTTCTTGTCATGCTATTTCAACTGCTGACAAGCTCCCACTGGGCAAGAAGAGAAGATCTGTAGAAGTTGTAGCTGCAGGTAAAAGCTGGTAGAGCCCTAATTGTAAACAGAGCTGGCTGCATGCCAAAGTGAAGCTGCAGTTCTGCCACTGAATGCGTAAGACCCTGTTCCCCCTGCCCCTTAATGCCTAAAGAAAAGGTTTTACTGTTTTATCTCTGCCAAAAATTGCTTTTGGTTCCTGGAGAGTAATTTCTGTGAAGTCACCATCATCCCCAGCCCAGATCCAAGCTGATTCTGTTCATCTTTTATTTGATAAATCACACACGTGGTGTTGCTGCTCTTGAATGCCAACCTGGGCAGCTGGACAAGGGGAATGCACTGGGAACCTGGGGCTGGGGTCTCCTTAAGCCTGGCCCACCCCCCACACAGTGTGTTGCCCTTCACCTTGTCAATATTTGGAGAGACCTTGGCAGTGGACATGGACCATCTATGTCATTAACACTTAGACACATGACTAGTCAAAGAAACACCCAAGCAGGAGGCACGGGGACAGATCCATGCTTTGGTTTCTTCTACTCAGTTACCCTCATTGCAACTGAAAGATCAGTTCAGCTTCTAACAGGACTGAGGTTTTTCTTCAATAAAGCCTGCCCACCAGGACAGGAGAAAAGGTGCTTATTTTCTGAGATTGCAAACTAGATTTGCTCTGATCTGCAATTACAGATGGGCCTGTGAACATGAGGCAGCTTTTGGCTGCCTTCTGGGTCACACAGCACGAGGCACCTTGGTTTCCACATGAAGGACTCCACCTCCATTGCTGGCTCCCAGCAGACTGTGCCCAGCAGGGACAGGCTAGAGATGATTTCATCCATGGGGTTGCTTCCCTGCTTTGCAGCTGGCAGAAAATTGGGAGCTCCTTTCTCTCTCACTCTCCCTTGGCAACACACACATCATTATCAGGAGGTCCATTGGTTTGAAGTTGGTGGTGCTCCTAAAGCACAAGTCCCTGTTGCCACCGACATGTTCAACTCGTTTCCCTCTCTCCTCAAGAATCAAATACAGGAAAAGCTCCTGTAGAAACTGCTCTTCCATCCTTCTGGAAATAATAAAACAGTCTGTAATGCATTCCAACAAATCCCTGGACTGCCTGTGTCCTGCTGTATTTCTGGGCTGTTTCCAGTAGAACCGAGAGTTTCACTGTGCAATCCTGTGCCTTGAACAGTTCTGCCAATAAAGCTGTAACCAGCAGAACAAAACAACACCCGTTTAGCAGGACCTCGTGCTTGGTTAATCTTTCTACCACAACACAGCACAGTCAATAACTCTGTCTCGTACCCAGTGCCAGAGCTCAGGCAAGGTTTGCTTACCTGCAGGTCCTGGTGAGCACAGCAGCTCTCAGGGGTTTCTCAGGGAATCCATCTCTCTCTTTCTCCCCTTCTTACTGCACAACTGGTGTGAGCACAGGAAAGCAGGAGCTGCCTGGGGCATCAAGCTGTGGGGAGTGAGGCTGCTGCTCCTGCCCTCCAGCTTGTGCTGCCCCTGCCAGCTCCCCAGAAACCCCCAGTTTGCTGGAGGTGCTGCCCCTCCAGGAGCACAGGGTGGATCCTGCCCCAGGGCCAGCAGCATCATGGAGCCTGGAGTCCTGGCTCTGGCCCCAGGGCTGGCAGTGACCAGAGCTGGAGGCTGGTTTTGCTCACAGTACTCGGCCTTCTTTGCTGCCATCCTGACCAAAAGCGTCTCATGCATTCCAGGACTGCCCTCACCCTTCCCTGGGCCCTGCTAAGTGGGTCAGTGCTTTGATTCTCTTGGAAGACTTTGGTTTGCATCTGTGTCTTCACATATTTCATTAGCCCCTCAACAGCAAAGAATGATCTTTGCAGCAAAAGGTACAATATTTTAATTTATTAAGGGTGTTTTTTTGTTGTGTTTTTTTTTGTTTGTTTGTTTGTTTGGGGTTGTTTGGTTTTTTTTTGTAAATAAAGGAAATTGAGACAGATGCTTAGTCTGAATAACCTCAGTTTAATGGATGTGGTTCTGACAAGACTGCAAAGCAGGGCAATGTGACAAATGCACACAGGCTCCTGATTCAGACATACTGCTGCACAGGTTTTGGTATGAACACACACACAGGGGTTCACATG
Organism: Chaetura pelagica; assembly: GCF_000747805.2. Classification (NCBI taxonomy): domain Eukaryota; kingdom Metazoa; phylum Chordata; class Aves; order Apodiformes; family Apodidae; genus Chaetura; species Chaetura pelagica. Next base: position 763,796 of record NW_009952438.1, read on the forward strand.
TGCACACACATGACTATTTAAACACAGAGATGGCAAGTGGGGAGAAGGAATGCTGTCACAAACAGCTGGAAGTGGGGTCATCTGATTCCTGAGGAATTAAAGCATTACAGAGTCTTGCAAAACTGCTGTTGGGGCTGAACAAGATTCCAGAGATTCTCCCCTGTCCTTCACACTTGTATTTGTTAGATGAGATTACATGACCAGGATCAGCTGCAGGGTCCTGAACTGGTAAGACTGACTCTGTGAGCAGGGAGCCAAGAAAATAAAATCTTTAGAGATGTAGCTGGAAGCACTCTTTGTGAACTGCCTGGATCAGAGAATTGCAACCCCAAACTGGGGCTGCACGTGGCAGTGTGGGTCTCGTTGTTGTTGCTGGCTTGCAATCTGCTATAGGTATTTAAAATCACTGTAAAGTTGATTATAAAAGAATCCAAGCTGCTCCACTCTTTTATGAGAAAAAAAATTCTAATAAAAGAATATATCCCTATTCATATTTCTAGTGAAACTGCACCATTATAGTGAGATATACTGGTGATGAGTTGCATTTAATTTCAGTTGTATGGATTCAGTCACTTGTTACTCGCTCTGTTAAACCCTTGCAATCCAGCAGTGTGTGCAACTGCAAATACTTTCAGTACCAGAACAGACTTTTATATCCTGCTTTCAACAGGGGGTGATGGCAGATTTTCAAAACAAATCCATCCAAGCGAGTTCTTAATACGCTTCCAAAACACCTCTGATTTTATTACAAAAGGATATTATATGTTTCCCAACCCCATCATTATTTCCCACCCTGATACAGCATCAGGCTGCAAGCACCTGCAGGGGCCTGCATGGTTATTGCCATGAGCAGACTGAGCACAGTGACCCAGGGAACATTCTGGGTATTGGTTTCACAGCAAGTGTGAGAGGAAATTCCAATGATGACTGTGGGTGCTGTGTGACAGTGGAGGCACAGCCTTTGCCAGGAAAAAGCTGTGGAATGCCACCTTAGATGCACAGCCTCTCTGCTGGGTGAAATGGAAATAGGGCACCTTCCCAGCAATTCCAGCCTGGAGCTGTCTCTGATCTCTGCAGAGCACTAGAAGAGTGAGAAATGCTGGGGATTATCCCCTTGGAAAAGAATAGGACATGTGCTAGATTGTCTCCTAACTTTTATCTGTTTTGTCAGCTCAGCCAACAGGGGAATCTGAAAGGTGGCAATCACAGGCTTTTAAAACTGAATCTTGCATAGATAGTTGAGGGTTATTTACCTACAGGTGGATCCACATTGGGACGGCTCGTCAGTACTTTTCTTGGGTTGGAAAGTCTTTTTTGGGGCCAGATGTAAAAAAACACTTTTCTACCTTAGAGATGGATGGCAGGAAGGTACTGGGGCTACAGCTGTTCCTCGTTTGGAAAGGTGTTTGCTGTTGTGCAGAACTGCACTTGTGCATTTTGTGCACTACCCTCATTTCACAGCCCCCCCACTCTAACCTGCCCTCAGTGCTAAGCTGGTAGATGCAATCAGATCTGTTCTTAGCACTGCCGGAAAATACTGACTGATACTGGTGGTCAGACTTGCAAGCAAACAGGCCTTTTAAAGCTACTGCCCCAGGAAGAAATTCCCTTAACAATCCATAGGACAAGGACACAGTCTTTTAGAAAAGCAAACTCTGCAGAGACGCGCAGGGCAAACGTCTCGAAACGTGTTACTAAAAGGTCACTTGGAAACATCATCTCTCTTACCATTTCAACTATGTGAGCAATGTGATTCCCCCCTTTCCCTGTCAGCTCTCTGGAGTCCTAAGAAATAAAGAAGGGTGGAGAAAACATGTTGGTTTTGTTTCCATTGGGAATGCTGTCACAGGGCAAAGAGCAGAGCCAGAAACCTGCAGCGTAACCTCCCCAGGTGCAGCAGGGACGTGTCCCGCTCCCCACCCCTGCCCAGGAGCTCATCACAAGCTGCTGAGCCCCCCCACAAGTGCCCATCGAACACCACAACCCCCCCGAAGGGGAAAGGAGGTGTGGGAGGGCTGGGAGCAGCACCACAACCCTGCCTGCTCCTGCTTGGTGCTGGGAACGAGACACCAGCTACTCTGCATCACGAGGGAGCAGCTGTGGGCAGGACTGCTCCAGCTTTCCCAGACGTTCAGCTGTTCCTGGAATGTTTTGGAAATACCCCTGCAGAGCCACCTCTCTGAGGGCCTGCTCTGCTTGGACCAGGATGAGAAGGCTATGAGGAAAACATGGGCTGATTCTGTAAAAGTACTGATTTGTAGTGAATTGATGTTCCTTGCACTTGCAATCCCACCCCATGTGGGACAGGGAGTCAGGGCAACAAGGGCAACTATACCCAGGATAAAAGAGAGTCCTTTTGTCTGCTGGGTCTTCAGCCAGTCAATGCACAGTCTTTCTAATAAATCCATCTTTAAAGACCAGCAGGGATGGTGGGTTGCCACCTAAGAATGCAACAGCTTCTGTGATTCAAGTGCCAGCAGGATCTTTCTCCATCTCTCCCAAAGTTACTGCAGCTCAGGTCTGTTGTTTGTATCCACATGTAGGCTTCTCTAAGGTCACCCACCTGCTCTCTGTGCAAATGCCTCATCTATGATGATGACACAATTTTGGGTCTTACATTTACTGGTATTATTTAAATAGACATATTTGAGAATTCCTTTGGAGGTGGGTAGGTATGGAGAGGGTCTTGCCCACACTGCTGGGCCCCTCTGGAACAGACTGGCCTCATTCACATTATCCTTCTTCAGGGACAAAGGGTGGTCATTGTCTTTTAATACCTGTATGGTTTTATTTTCAGTTCACAGAACGACAGAATGGTTTGGGTTGGAAGGGACCTTCAAGATCATCCAGTCCCACCCCCTGCATGGGCAGGGACACCTCCCACCAGCCCAGGCTGCTCCAAGCCCCATCCAACCTGCCCTTCAACACTGCCAGGGATGGGGCAGCCACAGCTTCCCTGGGCAACCTGGGCCAGGCTCTCACCACCCTCACACTCCACAATTCCCTCCTCATGTCTCACCTCAATCTCCCCTCCTCCAGTTTTCATC
>NW_009952438.1:767370-798169 GCF_000747805.2 Chaetura pelagica
TGCTCTAAGGTCTCCCTGGAGCCTTCTCTTCTCCAGGCTGAACACCCCAACTCTCCCAGCCTGGCTCCAGAGCAGAGCTGCTCCAGCCCAAGGATCATCTCTGTGGCCTCCTCTGGACCTGCTCCACCAACTTCATGTCCTTCCTGTGTTGGTGACTCCAGAACTGGACACAGCTCTCCAGGTGGGGTCTCATGAGAGTGGAGTAGAAGGGGGGTTCAAAGTAGGAAGGGGGTTAAAAGTATCCAAAGCAATGGAATGTGCTGCAATCCACCAAACCTGTGTGGTTTTCTGCAGGAAATGTTTGTCCTTAGGTACCTAGAATGAGGACAACTTGAGATGTTGGAGACAGAAGTGTCTATAGGAAACTGCTTGGGATTATCATGGACTGAGACAATGCCTCTCCACTCTGCCTGCCCAGGGTAGTTGCTATGAGCTGACACCAGCCTCTCTTTCAAAGCCAAGGAGCTGACTAAGCTCAAAAGGTGCCCAGCAGAGTTCTAGTGCTGTAGGGGTGGGTAGACAGGAAAACAGAAGAGTGAGACCAACTGGAAGTCCATGGAGGGCCAGGCCAACTGTCCTGCTTTACTTGGGCTGTGGGACATTCCAGCTTCCAAGGAAAGCAGCCACTCTCTTGAGGGCCTGGGCAAGTGCCTGTGCAGGTGCAGAAATGTGAATCCAAATTCAGTCCTGCAATAAGTAAGTGGTGGCACAGAAAAGCCAGTAGCAGGTTTGGCTTCTTTCAATGCAGGCTGTGATAGGTCCTTCAGAAAAGATGAATTGTGCTCAAAAAATTCACCCTCTAGGAGCCCACAGATCCCCCCATTCCCCATGGGCCACAAGACAGGCACAAAAGGTGTTTCAGCAAACATGGTCCTTGCTGCTCATGCACTCATCACCTTCTGGAGATCCTCTCTCCTGTGGAGTAATAATTGCTGCTTGATCAGTGTATTGATTTGAGGCCTCTTTCTTGGCCCATCACATAATTATCTGCCAATGTTAGGTAAATAGAGGGTGATTTGATTTGTTATCCAGTGATCAATAGCTGGATGAAGCAGTGGCTGATACTTTTTGAGGACACAGTGTGGGATGGGGTTGAGCTGACAAACCACACAACTCCAGTCACTTTCCCAACAGACTGACCTGCAGCAAGAACAGCACCAGAAATCAAAGAGCATGACCCAGGATGTTCCACTGGATAGAGTCACTTCTCAGGACAGCACCAGTGACATTGAGAAGAGTGAAAAGATTTGTACAAGTGTAGCAAAGAGAAAGATATTGATGCTCCTTTGGCCCCCAGTCTGGCAGTCTGTTTCCATCCTCTCTGCACCCTGTTGCCTTCCTAAAGAACATGGGAAGCATTGACAGGGGCCAGAGAGGCAAAAGCAGTTATTTGTGAGCATCTCTTCAAAGGCAATTCCATTTAAACTAAAATCCAATTTGCTTTTATTCATCAGCACATTTGTGTTCATTTCTCATGCTCAAGATTTAAGCTGCTTTACTGGCAACACAATAGTTTATAAAGATGGCTCAGCTCCCTGCCAAGCTGAGACTTCAAACTGCCCACTGTGGGGGGATCCACCACTTCCCTTGGGAGACTGTTCCAATGTCTGACTGTCCTTATGGTGAGAAATTTACCTCTTGTGTCCCACTGGAATTTTCCCAGGAGCAACTTGTGCCCATCACCCCATATTAAATGGGCCTTGGAGTCTGGTGAGAAGGGCTTTAGTACTGGTTTGGTGGCTATCCTGGTGTCACCTGCACCAGTCACTGCACCTTTTACAGGATCACAGAATCACCAAGGCTGGAAAAGACCTTTAGGATCATCCAGCCCAGCCCATGACCAACACCCCCACATCTCCAGACCAGGGCACCAAGTGCCACCTCCAGCCTTTCCTTGAGCACCTCCAGGGATGGTGCCTCCACCTCTTCCCTGGGCAGCCCATCCCAAGGTCTGAAGAAGTGCTTCCTGATGCCCAACCTAGACCTCCCCTGGGGCACCTTTTCTATGTGTTGTTCCTTGCTTCATACTCCATGTTCTCTGCAGCAACAACTTGTGTTGGATCCGGGAAAGGATGAGGATCACTGAGACACCTCCTTCCAGAGAGGGAGCCCTGGAGGAAGCACAGGGCTGCTCCCAGGAGCAGGGCTGGGTCCCTGGCAGTCCTGCTGGGCTCCTGCCACACGTTTTGCAAATGGTCCTTGTGCAGCAGCCCAGGAGCAGACACAGTCCCTGCTGGGTCAGGAGGCTCCTGTGAGGGCTGTGTGTGCACCCCAGGGCCAGTCCCCAGCCTCAGCAGGGGCCTCTTGGAAATGTGGGAACACAGATGTGAAGCACCAGCAGGACTTTTTGGAAGGCAAATGCACTGATGTGTGACTTAGGGCAGTAACCACCAGGGCACCAGCTGACTGACTAAGCAGCCTCCTTTCTGCTCTAAAAACCAGAGGTAACCGTGGAATCACCTTCATGAAAAATACACCTGGAAGGTGATTGTTCATTAGGTGGCACATCTGATGAGGGAGGATTTGCTCTAACAACACGATGTTACTCATCATGGTCATGGAATATATAACAATCAAGTGCTGCTTAGAATTCCATGGAGCAGGAAGGCTGAGAGGGAAGCAGGAGGTGGCCCTGCCAGCCCCCCTGCCAGCAGGTTGGAAAGATGCAGCTTGCAATGGGTAGTACTTCAGTCCCAGGAACCAGAACCAGCTTGCCAAGGAGCACGTGGCTTTATAAAAACAGCCCATCACAAAGCTGGGGTAACCAGACCTATTTTTTATATGGACTGACAACAGTTAGAGAGTTGGGTCAGTGAGGGGTTCAGAAAAGACAGATTTGTGTAAGGAAGTTTATCTAGTTAACTTTCAGTTTAGCTCTTCTCAGCTGAGCTGTCCTCACCACTTTGATTGGAGTTTGTTCAGAAAAACCAGCACTGTAATTTTATCAATCCAGCTAGATCTTTGCATGTCTAACACATTTCAGGGCTTTTAATCTATTGAAAAAGTGTATAATGAACACCTTTGGGTAGTACTTGAAGCCTGGCAGTCCTTGGGCCTTCAGGTAGAACTTTCCAAATCAATATAGACCAAATGTTTGCTTCCTTTGCAGTGTGCTTTGATGGCACTAACAGCTGCTGGCTAATTACTTATCAAAAGTGGAAAATAATTTACATGTTATTTTAGGCTGTGTCACAGTTAGCACGGAAAGCTGGGATAGACATGAAATTGGAAACAACTACTGAGAGGAGATTTTCCCTGGTAACAGCTCCTGGGTTCAAGGGCATGCAGGCTTTTAGGGGGTCCCCCCACTTAGTTTTTGGGTGCTAGATCTGAGAATGGGCCCTCAGCCCAGGCTGGGGGAGCACGGGGAGCAGGGGACCCTGGAGTGGTGGCCCCAGGACTCACTGGCTGCTTGGGAGGGATGAGGGAGTCACTGGGGGCTGGGATTTCCCAGAGGTCTGGGAAGCAGGAAGCTCACCTGCCCTTCTTCTTAAGTTGCATGGAATTGGGACTCGGACTTTCCCAGTCAAAGGGAAGCTGGAGAAGGAGAGACATGAGTTTTGCTCCCCAGGCTGAGCAGACCTGGAGTTCCAGGCTCCCCCTCCCTGTGCAGGGGCTTCAGCCCTCCAGCTGCAAGGGGAGGACAGGACCAGCAGCCAGGCCAGGCAGGGGGGGTTGGAGATGGGAGCAGCTTTCACTGGCCTTGTGAGGGTTTTGCTCCTGTCATGTGTTTCACGTGGACAACGAGTGCTGCACTGGGTTGGTTTCCTCCAGCAGGATAAAGTAGCACTTTGTTTAGTTCCTGGTTCCTCCAGGGGTCCAGCAGCAGAAGTGCCTGGCAGCTGCTGAATGGGGCTGCAAAACCCTCCAGGGAAAGAACTGGGAGAACATTTTTGGATGGGGCACTTTTATTTGGAGCTAGATATTCCCTTTGAGGACCTGACTTTCAAGCCACCTTCGGTACCTCCCAGACAAACTGTTTTCCTGGTGTCAAGATTAATTCCAATTCTCTCTCATCTTTGATTGAAGTTTTCTGTTCTGGCTTTGGCTTCAAGACAGGGCTCCCAGCTACAACCAGTCCTAGGTGCTTCCTTCCCCCTCCAGTGATCAGCAAACTGTTCTGGCAGGGAAAGCAAGTGGCAGCTGCTGCTGTGGTTGTAGCAGCAAATTAAACCTCACAGCAAATATTTAATTTCTCTCTCTCTTTTATTTATTTTTTTTCCAGACTTTGGTGCTTTCAGAGCAAATATATCATGGAATTGAGAAACCTGGAAATGGGCTCCCTGCTGTAAACCTGAGGAAGCTGGATGAGGTTCCCATTCATTCCTCTTGGTCAGGACACTGTGGTCAGCACCCAGAGAGCAGTGACCTGCTGGCATCTCAGTTCCATGTGGGTGCAAGGGAAGGGGACCCTCCAACCTCAACACCTGAATTTTAACTGTCATGCTGTAACTGGGGAAATATTTCAGCAGTCGGACTGATCTGAGTCCACAGTTTGAAATTCTGCATTTCTCAGGGTCCAAACATTTTTAATCCCTGTGTGAGAGTTTCTTACATGTGTTTTGCAGGGATGTTTCTCTCAGCAGCTGGAGGATGGGGTTCCACCATTCTGCCCATGATCTACAGTAGAGGAAAAAATATAAGGTGAAGGAAGGTGCAGTAATTAGCTGGGTGTTCTCCAGGGGCTGTCAGATCACTTTGCTGCCTGTGTGGAAATTAATTTCCTGCCAAGCATCAAACACTATCTACTCTATCAAGTAATTTTCACAACCTTTTTACACCTGCATATTTACACATGATTTAGCTACTCTTTTCTTCAGTAGTTGGTCCTATCAGAGTGTATCTTTCACTGGGATGATTTGGTGGTCAATCACAACTAACTACCTTGCCTTGCATCCCAGAAGTGACAGCCTCTCAGTTATCATTTTGCAATGTCAAGAAAAGAATACATGTATTTCCATCACTACAATGCCTAAATGAATTAAGGTGCTAATACAAACATCAATCACTTAACTACTGATCAAAATGTTGTCACTGAAGGATGCTAAAAAGAAGGAGGAAAGGAGCTGGGAAGTCTGTCTGTCAGTGCCCATTAACAACAATGAGCATGCAAAGCCTCTGCTTCACTTCACTTCACAGCATCTCCATAGAGAGAACCAAAAAAAGTACCAACACAGAAGCATTAATAAAACAGAGAGAGGTTTGGGAACAATCCTGCCTGGCCTAGTTACCTAATTAGCACTTTCATCTGCAAACAGCTCTGAAAAACTTCTCTGCTGGGTAAGATGGGGGCATTAGTTGCTGGTTTTATGGCTTTGCCAAGGCCCAACAAATGAGGTCATGTCCTGTTTCTTTCATCTGACCCTCATTTTTACACCATCCCCAAGTCAGAAGGTCTCCTGGCAGCTGATGTGGTTTGTCTGTGGCTGCTCTTCCTATTTTAGCATCCTGGAAAAAACAGTTCAGCTCAACCACGAGATCCCCCTTGACTGTATTTTGCCCAATGACTGAAATTCTCTTTTTCATGGCCTTCATCATGTCTCAAGAGGTCTTTGGAATTGAACACCACCCTGTCCTCCCTGTCCCCTGCCCATGTCCTGTGTTTCACAGCTGGTGGCCAGACCATGGAGAGGCCCAAGGTCAAGTGTTGGTGGGAGCATCTTGGTAAACTCCAGCTCCTCTCAGTGCTCGGTGAGACACCTGCATGGACAACACTGAGGACATTTTGTTTCCTGTGCTAGTTTAGCTCTTGGATAGAAATGTCAGGTTCAGAACATTGCTACAACAAATGCAGGCCATGATTCTGCTTTGGAAACGTGGTTCCAGAGGAAGCCATCACTTAGGTTTGGATGAAAATGAGGATTAAATTATGAAAAAAACCAATCCCAGTTCTGCTGATGTCCTTGGGTAGCAGGACAGGGAATTTATTTAGTGTTTCCTACAGAATTAAGCTGTTTTTCCAGGTAATTGCATCTCAGCAGAGACTTCACTGTGTATAGATACAAGACCTCAGAGATGCTGATGTGGAAATGCAGTCCATCTGGGAGATTTCCAACAGTATTTTGCAGGTGGCCAGTCCTGCTAAGATTAGCCCTGAGGGGATCCCAACATTCCCACTGGTTTATCAGCCTGTGCACTTGTGCCTGCACAACCATTACCAGTCAGTGTCTGAGTAGCTGATCAGCAAGCTACAAAAAGAAACTATCTAGAAATACCACATACATTTCTCCTCCCCTGGCCACCTTCTTCTCCTTGGGAGAACATCAGAGAAGTTGAAAATGTTGCTTTTCAGCCCATAGGGCCGTGAGGCTTTTCTGTGCTGCTCCAAAGGAATATGAAATGCAATCACACCCTCCTCTCCCCTCCCACTGAACAGAGAATGATCCTCTTCTTTCATGCACAGAGTCCTTTTCATTTCTGCTGGCATTTGACTCAGACAGTGCTTGTATGAAGCTGCTGATGAGATTCATGGGGAAGTAGTGAAAGGCTCTATATTTCTTCATCCCAGCTGAACGGGGGGGTTGAACAAAGGCACGAATATCTTTCCTCTGATGTACATGTATGTTTGAGTTTAATATGTTGCCAGCCTTGCAGCATCCTTCTTCCTGTCCCAGAGGTCTACAGAGAGCCCTCTGTGCTGTTGGGAATGAGCTGCCAAGGGAGGAAGAGCTGTCTGAAGAGAGGGGCACCAGGCAGGAGCCTGAGCAGAGGAGGCAGAGAGTGCAAAGTGCCCTGGAGCTCCTTCCCTCAGGGGCACTGCAGGTGCTGCAGGGCAGGGAGGCTGCAGGGGAGAGCAGCTGGCACCAAGGGAGGGAAACCCATTTGCAGCCAAGCAGCTGTAAAGCAGCCTTAGAGCCTTCAGAGCCTGGTGGTTGGGGGGCATCTGCAATGTGGGTGCAGCCTTGGGCTGAGCAGCACCTTCCTGTTCTCCTCGGGCATTCCTTCTCTCCAGCAGTGCTGAGCTGTTGAGGTTGATGGAAAGTAGCATTGTATGCAGGGTAACAGTGGTGCCAGCCCTGTCTCTTCATTGTTTGCTTTGAGGATCACAGTGGTACCCAAACACCTTTGCAATCAGGGGAATTTAAAAATGCTGTAGCTCGGGGCAGGGGATTGAAAGCATCTGACTGTTCCTAGGGCAGCCACACAGAGCACACAGCCCTGCTGAAGGCACACGGGAGGAAATGCAAAACTCCAGCATGTCCTTCAGTGCTTCTCTGCACTCTGACCAGAACAGGCAGCAACCTACAGGAACAATAACCCAATCCTAAAGGAGGGATCAGGCAGGGCCTCCTTCCACAATCAAAGAAAAGATAAACAGAACAGGAGACAAACACCTGAAAACTTCAAGACCTGTTAGTTGTTGCTGTGAACTCAAAGGCTGAAGTTCTCAGAAGCTAAAACTCCCCGGGGCAATATTTGCCACCCCTGAGTCCCTGTCCCAGACCCTCCAGGATGTCTGGGAGGGCAGCAGGTGCCCGGGTGCCTCAGGATCTGTGTTCAGGTGACAGGGCTGTGCCCTGCCTCTCTGATCTCCAGCGACTCTCAGGTACAGGGGCACCTACACACAGACACCAACACTTGGGAGTCCAAACAGGAAGGTGAATCCTCCTCAGATTCCTCTTAAGAACAGACACTCAGTCCTACAGACAGGCAGAGAGAAGGCTGGCAGCTCCCACTCAGGCAGAAGGACTTGACATCACTGCTTTTTCAAGGCAAATATCATTAATCCATATAGTGTGAGGGTGGTGAGAGCCTGGCCCAGGCTGCCCAGGGAAGCTGTGGCTGCCCCATCCCTGGCAGTGTTGAAGGGCAGGTTGGATGGGGCTTGGAGCAGCCTGGGCTGGTGGGAGGTGTCCCTGCCCATGCAGGGGGGTGGGACTGGATGGTCTTGAAGGTCCCTTCCAACCCAAACCAGTCTGGGATTCTATGATGTCTCCTTGATATAACCCAAAGCTTCAGCTGGTCTTCAGATTGGATGAAAAGTTAACTGACAAAAAAAACACACATTCACTGCTGACTTACCACATTTGTAAACCTACCAACTCAGCTCTGGGATAAACCACTCACTAACACGTGCCTAAAGAAGCAGTAGGAACACTTCAAAAGCTGACTTTGCCCTGAGCAAGCACATAGTTATGTTTGCAGTCACCTGCATCAGGCCTTTCACAGGCCAAAGGATACCTGGGAGGGGACCCAGCCTGCAGGAGAGTGAATTGCTCCACACCAAGGGCAGCTCTCTGTGCAAGCCTTGCTTGCACATGCAACTGCTTCACCATCTTCTGCTTCTCCCCAAATGCCTGACAGTGCCTGTTGCAGAGCTGATGATTCAGACCTCTCAGAATCCCACTGCCTGCATTCTCAGTGTAACTCTAGAAGTTATTTCCAGTGAAGTAATTCTTTTATTAATGAAATCTAGCATTACTGAACTATAAAAATTGAGCACATACCATTATGTCTCATTCATTGCAATAGCAGTCATCACCTTTAAAAATTACATGGAAGGATGTGGGTTTCAATTATAAGGCATTTCAGCCAAAATAGAGCATGTAGCTAAATGCAGCTAGTTAAGTGATAGGAAATAGCATGATTATAGGGGGGAAATAATGTGTTCTTTGATGTGTAATTTTTTTGCCATTCATATTGCACTCCAGACAGTCTGAAGCAGCGTGAGGACAAGCCCTGCCTCTCCTGTCATTCTTGCCATCACTGCTGTGGATACTCAGCCCTTGGATGTGACATGATCCAATGCAGAACTAGCCAGTTTCACTCCTTGATTTTGCTGTTCTCCTAGAAAGGAGGAAACCTAAAGCAAGTCAAGAGAAGTTAATCAAAGAGCTCATACAAATGTCTTGGTTTGCAGTGTTCATATTGATTTTAAGTAACCATTGGTGTTTGTCATGAAGCCAGATGTGCTGTTGTTCCCTCTAAGGTTCTTTGTCTTATAGAGCTAAATACTAAAAAGTACTGTTCTGGGCTCTGCTGGGCTTTGCAGAGGATTAAGAAATGATCCCATCACATGCCAACACTTTCTGGAGTGACAGATGCAGGAAGGTGGCTGACTATAACAGCAGCCAGAGAGGAAGGTTGGTGTCTGTTCCTGGAGTCCCCAGTCCTGCTGTTGGTGCCTCTAGTGGGATGAAACAAAGCCCCTCACTTAGACATAACTGGGCTTGCCTAGGCTAGTAAAGGACCAGAGATCCATCTCTGGGGCAAAATGAGGGTTGAGCTAGAAGCCACTCCCTGAAAATAGAGTCTCAGTCTGTGTGACCAACTCCCTGTTTCCAGTGCAAGCCCAGCAAGTGGCCGTGGTGCTGTCCCCTCCCTCCCCCAGCACAGACCCCTTCTGCACAGAGGGGACAACCTGGCTTCCAGACAGTGAAGAAAATGCCTTTGGGGTTTGCTTATAACCCACAGCCAGTGGCCAGGGAAGGAGGGCTGACCTTGAACAAACCGGCGCTGGTATTATAATTAACTAGCATCATAATTAACCAGGAACATCCTGGATTTGTTCCAGGCCCCTGCTAAGCTCAAAAGAGGCACTTGAAGACAGGCCTCTGTGGCAAGATGGACCATCCCTCCCTGAGGGATGCTGAGCATCCCTCCCAGCGTGCTGAGCACGACATGCACACGTTGGCTGCAGGAGTTCTGGTCTGTTGGAGGGTAGGAAGGCTCTGCAGAGGGACCTGGACAGGCTGGGTTGATGGCCCATTGTTCAACAAGGCCAAGTGCTGGGTCCTGCACTTCAGTCACAACCAGCCCAGGCAACGCTCCAGGTTGGTGCAGAGTGGCTGGGAAGTGCCTGGTGGAAAAGGACCTGGGGCTGCTGGTCTGTCGTTGGGAGGATGAGGTGGAACCTTCTTGCTCCCTGCAGCTACCTGAAAGGAGGCTGCAGTGAGGTGGGTGTCAGGCTCTTCTCACAAGTAACAAGCAAGAGGACAAGAAGAAGTGGCCTCAAGTTGTGTCAGGGGAGGTTTAGAGCAGGTATCAGGACAAATTTCTTCACGCAGAGGATTCTCAGGCTCTGGCCCAAGCTGCCCAGGGAAAGGGTGGGATCCTCATCCCTGGAGGGATCTCAAAGCTGTGTAGATGTGCTGAGGGACATGGGTTACTGGTGGACTTAGCAGTGCTGGGTTAACAGTTGTACCTGATGATCTTACAGGTCTTTTCCAACCAAAACGGTTCCCTGAGTCTATAAACCCTGCCCAGGCCTCAGATCCACATCTCCCCCAGCTGTGGACAGGAACCACTGGCAGACCCTCACCTCTCAGAGGCTGAAGGAGGTGTGGACTTCTGTGCCCACTTCTGAAACCCCCAGCTGAACTGCAAACACCAGCCCAAGGCCCCCAGGAGATCCCAGCTTCAGCTGCTGCAGTGGGTGGCTGTGATGGGACAGTCCCCACGCACCTTGTGAGCCACCACAGGACTCCAGCACTTCTGTTCCAGTCTCATGAAGTGATATTTGCCTCTGAAGTGAACCTAAGCTGCAGGGAGCCAGGAGGATATTCCTCTCCAAAGCCTTCCTATGTACGTATGTTTTAGGAAACACCACTCCAGCCTTCCCTCTGTGTGTGTTTGTTTGGGTTCCTGAAATACCCCCTGGGATCATAACTGGTAAATATCATGTACAGCCCCAGATAACGAGAGTGACATAAACCAGTGCTTCAGTGGTTTGTACATCCTGTGATTAAATGTAGTGTGTGGGTGACATCAACGGCTGAGAGTGTCTCCTGCAGTCACCATGGCAACAGAAAGCTCCCAGGTTAGTGCAGCAGAGCAGGGTGATGGGCAGTGGTTTATAAATTAAACTGTGCAGATCACCCGTAGGAGACAGCACAGGCACCAGTTGGGCACGGAAAAGGTGTTTGTGGGGATGGAACGTCAGCTGAGCAGCCCCCGAGCTGGGCAGGGGCTTGTTGGGAGCTCTCGGCCTGCACAGACACCCTGGCAAACATTGTCCTGCCTGGCAAACAGCCCCTGGAGGTGCCTGTGAGGGCCCTGCCCAGGGCAGAGGGGCTCATTGCCATGGGGCAGAGGAGCTTCATGTGAGCAGCCCATGTGGGGCTCCATTGACAATAAAATAAGGCCTGTGGTTCAAGAGGAAGTGTCTGGGAAAGCTGCTGCTGAGGCATTTATCATGTGAATGGCAATGACTTGCCGGGCAAACGGGGAGCTGGTTAGGGTGTTGCCATGGTAACGGTGCCTCAAGGATGTACCTGAGCGCTGCTTCACTGGGACCTGCTGGGCAGACTGGTTTGGAGAACCAGAGCACAACCTGTCACTCTTCGCGAGGGAAGCAAACCGGTCGGGTTTGCAGCCTCAACATCCCCCCATCAGCCTCTTGCCCGGAAAACTTCTCCCAGGGAATCTTTATCTGCATTCAAGGAACTGAAAAGCAAACACCATGGAGGAGTTTTTCCTTCTCCCAGGCTCTTCCAGTGAGTCTCTGCTGCTTCAATCACACTATTATCAGATGTGCCATGTGAGGACAAATCTGGAGAGAATCACAGCACACACAACTCTTTTCCTTTCCTCCTCCTCCCGTTCTGTCCCTTTTTTCTCCCTGCAATGGTAACACTTCCCAGGATGTGATTCAGGACCTGCAGTCCCTTTTCCTTCCAGCAGCTGCAACACACACTGTCCACGTTCACTTCTGGGACTTCAATACACCCTCAAAATGAAGCCTGTACAAGGGGCAGCAGGTATTTTGCTGTCCCAGAAGGCCTGCAGGGACTGAGTTGTGTCCAAACGTTGGCTGAGGGTTCTTCTTCCTCCAGGAGACACGTAGGTAGGTAGGAACATTTTGTTTTCAGGTGCAGACTCCCATTTGAATGCAAATGACCTGCAAGCCACCCCCATGCAGCAGGGTGTCCATAGCCCTGAGCTGAAGATTCCATCCTGCTCCAACTGTTCGGTGTTTATAGAAAACACAGTGGGAGAAACCCCCTGAATGTTAACTGGGCGAGTCAAACACTGCCCTGTGTTGGCACTGACCTTCCTCCCAGCTGCTCTGCTCCAGGAGAGCCAGCCAACCTCACCAGCAGGGCTGGGAAATGAGCCCCACCGTGGGCAGGCACCCTCCAGCTAGAAAGCTGCTAAACCTGTGGGGAGCCCTGGGTGGGCTTCTCATCCCTGCTGAGCCAGGGAGAAGGAAGCAGCAGGTGGGGAAGCCCGATGTGTGTGTCTTGCAGGGCTCAGGAAAGCCCAGGACAGCCCAGCAGGTACCACGGAGAGTGTGAAGGGTCTGTGTGGTTGCAGGGACATTCCTGCCAGTCCCTTTGGAGGCAACCAGGGGTTCCCCAGCACCCTCTGGAGCACCCCCAGGGTCTGCCTTTGGGGAGGGAGAACACAGGCTTGGGGGACCCTCTCAACTTCTGACCCCTTGGCCCTGAGACTTATTTTGGGGCATGTCAAGAATGTCTGTGCCTCACAATGGGTGTCTGAAGGCACAGCAGGCTGAGCAAAGGGCTGCAGGGACTGCAGGGAGTCACCAGGGAAATCCTTGCCAGCTTTTCCAGAAGTGGAAGGAAAACTCAGCTTTTTTTTTTGGGAAAAAAAATAAATAATAAAAATAATAATTAAGCTCTGTTATTTTTTATGCTCTAATGTGCTCTAACAATGTTCCTGGCAGACAGAAATATCTAATCATCTTTGGAGATCCTAGAAAGATTACTTGTCCCTTCTGATTATGCCTAAAATAATTCAATTATATCAAACATATTAAAAAATCCAAGGAATAATAATGGAAATCTCAATTCTTGGGCAAGAAACAAAGAGTTACTTTTATTGATGCATCAATAAAGCCTTTTTTTTTGTGCTGCTGCAGTTTAAAATGTCAAATGTGTATGAATGACTCCATTTATCTTGCAGGGCTCATCTATTTTAATCCTTGCAAACAAGTTTAAACCAAGGTTTTCTTCACTTTGAACAGCTCTGTATTTCATCACTCCTATGCTCCATTCAATTGCTCTATGTTTAATAAAGAATGTAGAGCTTTTTTTGGTCCTCTCAAACTACTGTTTCTTCAGTGCACTTAAAGGCAGAGATGCCTGTAGTTCCCACTGCTCTGTGTCTCTGGCCATTGCTTTCTGTGTGCTGGAAGACTCAATGTCTCCTTGAAAAAAAGAGAAATATATATATATATATAGGGGTTTTTTTTCTTAATTACTACCTTTAAATCATGTTTTTTTCACTCTTCTTGACAGAAAATCAATACCATTTTTTAGTGACCTGTTAAAGTGTGTTTGAAGCCTGATGGATACTGCAGAAGTAGATTTATCTTTAATTATTTATACCATGCAGTATCATGTTGTGCCCTATAACTGCTTTGATTGGCTGCATTTTAACAGATTAAAACACCTCCTGGCACGAATGCTCATTAAGATGTGTCTGATCCACACTAAGGTCTTTCCATATCATGCCTGAAGACATTTGCTTCCCCAGTTTGCTTCCTGTGAGCAATATACCTAAGGTTCATGTGACTTATTTGGTGTCTGGAGACAACTGCTTTGCAAGGTCCTTCTTCAAAGACTGAGCTTCAATGGGCTGTAGCTAAGACTTCAGAAGAGCTTTCCTTGCAGGTCTCCTGCTTCCAACAGCCATGGAAAGAACTGAGAAGACACAGTTCAGGAATGCTCAGCTATGAAATTAGTTTCTTTGGACTATGTTCTTTTTCACTTCTGACCAAAATTGTTTCTGAGAGTGGCCTGTCCAAGAGAAGGTTCCAGCAGTGGACAATGATGGCTCAGGTGCTTCCTGAGAGTAGTGGCCCAAGACAGTTTTAACTTGGGAACTGAGACTGTCTAATAACGATGAAAACCTCCAAGATGACCTATTTATACAGTCAAATCAGATTTTATGATGGAATTCTGACAGCTGAGGCCTCAAACCAACAAAAATACATTTAGCAGAACATTTCAGAATGGCAGATGTTTTCAGCCTGCATGCTGGGTGGCTCCTGGGTGGGTGAGGAGGTGAAAGGCAATCAGCAAATGACTACAAATCATTCAACCTGCAGGTCTTGCTTACTTTGTGAAAAGAACAGAGCTTTGGGGTTGAAATTCCTCCTGTTTGCTCTCAACCCACCTTGCTGGGGTTCTTGTAGAGTCAAAGCCAGACTAGTCAAGTAACCTTTGTAAAGCATTACAGATCTCTCTCTTCAGCAAATCTCTGGGACACGTTTTTCCCACCAGAATCCTGCATGGGGTTCTGCATCCAGGATGCAGTGCAGGGGGAGGGATGTCCCTGTGGCCAATGCCCAGGAAACAGCATTTTTTATTCTTATGATAATTTTTTAATTTTTTTTTTGGTTAAGGTTAGAAGGGACCTTCAAGACCATCCAGCCCCAACCCCCTGCATGGGCAGGGACACCTCCCACCAGCCCAGGCTGCTCCAAGCCCCATCCAACCTGCCCTTCAACACTGCCAGGGATGGGGCAGCCACAGCTTCCCTGGGCAACCTGGGCCAGGCTCTCACCACCCTCACACTCCACAATTCCCTCCTCATGTCTCACCTCAATCTCCCCTCCTCCAGTTTTCATCCATCCCCCCTTGTCCTCTCCCTCCCTGCCCTTGTCCCAAGTCCCTCCCCAGCTTTCCTGGAGCCCCTTCAGGCCCTGGAAGCTGCTCTAAGGTCTCCCTGGAGCCTTCTCTTCTCCAGGCTGAACACCCCAGTCTGGGTATTTAGTATTTGGAAATGGGACAATTTGTTGTCTGTGCAGTTCTTCACCCAGCCAACCAGGGGCTCTGAATATGACTATGAACACAGCAGATATTAAATCCTATAACCCCCTGCTTCTTCAGGGTGAACCAACCTCTGCTCCACAAAGAGCTGTCAAGGAGGCCATGGAAGATTTTAGTTAAGGGAGTCTTTTATTTCCCCAGCTAACCCATTGCTATTGGGTGTTCTCTCAAGCATGGTTTCCCAAGCAGTTTTACAGAAAGGCAATTGCAAGGCAGGGATTCTGGAGGACAGTGGAATTAATCCTGGCCTTTTTTTCTAAAGGAAATTCCAGATATAGTTTCAACATCCTTATCTTTTCTTTAAAATGTTTGAAGTTTTGCAGTTTGTATTCTCCATTGTGTATCTGAAGACAGACCAGTGGCTGAATAACAAACAGAATTAGGTCTTTATATATGTGGCATATTAAATAGGACCATTTTTTAAAGGAATCCTCCAAGCACAGCTCTGAGCAGTGGAACAATGTTTGGACTATTCATGTGAGACCAGCAGTTAGGATTGTATCCTTAGGGATGTCATATCCATGAACATCTAAGTAGATGTTGGGAGTGTGTTACAGTGGGAATAAGCTCTGGGTGGAGCCTGTTGGGAATCAGGTGTGATCTTACCTGTGTGTGTGAGTATTTCAGTGAAAACTGGCACCAAGACTAAAATGAGAAGAGCCCTTAACCAGCAGAACTGCACATATCACTTAGCATTCCAACTTGAGATAAGAGAAATCATGTTATTTTCAAAATGAGACACCCTCACCTGATCCTAATTCACCCTGAGAAGCTGAATGATCCCTTTACAATGTGCTCTGGGATCCCTGGGTCTCCCCTGGGAAGCAGGTGGATTCAGAGCCACGTGGCTCATCTTTTCCCCCTGCACTGGCTGTCAGCACCTCCATGACCTCCCTGGGGCTTCAGAGGAGCTGGAAGCAACATCAGCCCAGGAATGATGCCAAGGACCTAGCAGAGTGCACAGCCAGGGCTGCAGCTCTGCCCTGTCCTGACCTGCAGCTCAGCCCAGCTCCACGCTCAGGCTTCTCCTGGAGGGAGACATCATGGCTCCAAATTCCTGACTGATGGAAAACCTCCTTCAGTGTCAGGGCTGGATTTCAGCCCCATGACAGAGAAGAGCCATAGCTGGAACTGGAGCTGCAAGAACATTTGGGGCAAATAAATGATCTTGGTCTATTTCAGCGTTATTTTTCCAGCTGGCCTGTGAAGTCTGATCCTGCAGACGTGGCAGTGTGATCAGATGTGACCACAGGGACACACACAACCACGTCTCTGTTACCCTCAACCCTGCAAGGAGTTACCATGACACCACTGACTTTGGTAACTCCAGTGCAGATCAGCTACAGCTTCGTTATGACCCGTGTCATGGCAGAGATTCCATGTGGCCGAGCACAGCCTGGCCCCACATTGTTTTCTGCAGAGTAATTACCAGTTGGCAAACCAGCACGAATGGTGGGAGCCCACCAGGCAGCTCGGCCAAGCTCCTGCCCATCTGTCCACTTGCTGCCTCAGAACATGCAGTTTTCCTCTGTAATGATTAAATCCTTCTCTGTGTATCAGATTTTCAGTTTTCTCGGCGTTTAGTGCTCACTTAGTGCTCATTTCCCAGGGTGCTGACCTTCTGTCTGACTTCAGCTGGCTAAATGGAAAACAAGAAATGCCATTTAAAATATTTCTACCTCATTTTCTCCTGATTTCCATCTTCAGTGCCTAAAAGCAACTGTCATTTGTACGTGTAGGTTCTTTATCCTCAAGGGAAAACACTTGGGTTAAACATTTTTAAAAGAATCCTGTTTTGTCTGCATTAATAATAATGTGGCTGAAGAAAAATCATTTTAATGGCATTTGGGGGAAGTTTAATTAATCAGTAACAGGTGATTCAAAAATTAGCCCCTGAGAGAAAAAAGATATTTAAACTGTTACACATATGGCAATGGAATGTATTAAAAATAGAGCAAGATTCAGATCAGCATCAGTGTCTTTCTCAGTATATTTAGCAGTAAATAATTTCAGATCTGTCCTTCCATTTGCTCCTCTCCAAATGCAGCATGAGAGTACCCAGTGGATGCTGCAAACCTCACACGTTATTTTGAGGTCAAGGTTAATTTTGTCACTGACTTTGCTAGTGGGTGAGGGCTCAGGATGGCAGCAGCAGCACTGCAAGACCTGCCTGCTGTGCCTGCAGCAGCCACCCCTGCCCCAGCTGTCCTCTTCCCTCTGCTGACCAGCAGTGCAGACCTGATGGTCCCTGCTCCACCAGCCAAGCTGCAGCAAGCAGGAAGCTCCCCAGCTCCCCTGGGGGAAGCTGTCACCTCCTGCCAGGGCTCTGAGTGCCCAGCCTGCACTGCACCTGATCCTGCTGCAGGGCATCCTCTGCTCCTCCTGCCTTTGAGCACTGTTAGGGAGCTGGAATGGTCCTGCCCACCCCCCTTGTTCTCTGTTTCCTTGCAGTGACTAACCCTACACTTGTAAGGTGCTGAATTAAGGTAGCAGGTTTATGGCATCACAGGGAATTATGTTGGATGAAGCTGTTGTGGAGTCTCCATCCCTGCAGACATTCCAGCCCCACCTGGCTGTGTTCCTGTGGGATCTGCTCTAGGGGATCCTGCTCTGGCAGGGGTTGGACTGGGTGATCTCCAGAGCTCCCTGCCAGCCCCACCACTCTGTGAGGCTGTGATAAGGCACCATCCAACCCCTCCCCTGTTTCAAGGTAGCATCATCTAAGCATGTCTTCCCTGACAGCTCTCTCTCCAACCTGTTTAAAAAATGTCACTATACTTGAACCTTTTTTTGGTTATTTTTTTTTCCATAAATGCAACTTTAAATGTATAGGTACAACAGTTTTTTCCTTGCCCTGGTGCACACAGGAAATGGCTTATTCCCTTACAATTTGCACCATTGAGATCTCTGACTCTTCAGGCATCTCAGAACAGCCCATCTCCTTTCACTCCTGCATCACAACTTGCTCACTAGACTCTGCATTTTCCCACACAATCCCTTCATCTCATTCACATCTTCCCTAAGGTGTGATGCTCCAAACTGGACAATGTGTTCCAAAGGCCTCACTCATTCTGCAGAGATTGAGCCAAAATCAGTATCTCTGATCCAGACCCATTGTGATCCCCAGACTTTCCTGTACAAACTGCTGCCTACTCAGTGTGTCCCCATTTTATGCTTGTGCAGTTGATTAAACTTGTTCTTACTGAATTGCTTCTGCTTGTATCTGTGTAAGAAAATGTCCCCAGTAGAGGAGGCCCCCAGAGGAAGAGCTAGCTGAGAATCCTGCCCCAGCCCTGAAAGGGTTACTGCAATGACCTGGATTTCTCCATCATCAGCTACTCCCAGAAATAAACATGATTTTATGTCAGCATCTGGGGGCTGACACGCTGGCTTAGGAGAGCCTGGCTGAGCTGAGGCTGAAGAGGAGAGATTGGCAGCTCACAACAGGCCAGCAGTGCTCAGGCATCACCTTCACTTCCAGACCTGCCTCACCATGGAGGTGGCCAAGCTCTCTGAAATAAACTGCTTGTCACAAGGGCTGAAAGGACAGAAAAATGTCACCTGTTTTTGCTTCTGAGGCTCTAGGAAGGGAGTCTCAGTCCTTTTCCCTTTTCCTACAAATGCTTGCTATGGACTGTGGGGAGTTTATTTTGGAATGGGAAATCTCCCCACCCTGGACTGGAAAAACACCTCTGTGTGTGACTGTGTGACTGGGAGCAGTCACTAGCTGGCAGAATTCCTGCACAGATGACAGCACAAGGCTGACCTGACGTCAGGCAGCCTGAGAACTGACCATGAAGTGATGAGATAGGGATGCTTCCTAATGACCTTGGACATCTTCTGCTGGTGGAAGCTCAGGAAAAAGCAACAACCTTTTGGTGGGTGGGAAACCAGCCCTGCTTGGTGAAGTTTTCTGCTACAGCAAGTAGGAAAGAATTTTCACAGACCTTGGCTGAGCTCTCCTGCCTGACTTACAGCAAAAGGTGCCACGTGCAGCCAGGACTTGCCTGTTAGCCTTGACAATAGGAAAGCAGAGCTCCTCCCAGATTCCATGCTGGAAGCTGCTGGGAGTGAGGCTGAGCCCTCCTGCTCTGGGGAATCCCTTTGTCCTGCTAGACCCTCACAGACTGTTCTGTTTAATTTTTCCTTACATCTGACCAATTGTTGGTGGCACTTAAATATGCAGTGAAATTGGAATAAAACATCTAATTTGAGCTCTCTGTTGGAGTTTCTAACAGAGGCCAGTTACTCATGACTCAGGCATTCTTGATCTAACAAGTCAGGAACACAAAAAGTGGCTTGTCTTGCATTCTGTGAGCAAGCTCTTCTGGGATTTAAAGGTTCTTTGTCTTATCTGACACTTCAACGGGGCAAATCGTTTAGTGAATTAAAGAAAGCATGCATTTCCCTTGCAGATTACTTTCAAGTAATGAAGTTAGTGTTTGGTCAAAACAATCAGCTTCACTTAATGGTGCTTGGAAACCAAGGCTCTAAGAAGAAGCTGAGTGATTTCTGCATGACCACATTCCATGCCATCATCTGCTATGAAAAATGCATTCTCTTCTCACTTCCTTCCTCTCCAGGCAAACTCCATTTCCAACACCTGTGATCTGAATAAACTGCACACAGACTCCTAGAAAAGATTTCAACTGTAAAAGGGTTATGGATTTTCAGGACTGCATTTTGGAGCCTGACAGACCCAAGACACCCCGGGGGGAGCTCGCCAGGACAGGAAGCTGCAGGAATGGAGCCTCTGTCCATGCAGCACAGGGAGCAGAAATGCTGCCTTGTGAGGCAGGGCAATGAGCAGGAGAGGGAAGGAAAGGGGTCTCAGGCAGGGCTGGCACCCTTTCCCAGCTGGGAGGCAGCCTGGGACATGTGGTGGCAGCTCTGCTGAGGTTCTGATCCCAGGTGAGCAGTCACCTCTGCCAAGGAGACACTGGAGTGTGGAGGGACCTACAGGTCACCTCACTTCTCTCAGTCACCAAGAAAAACTGCTTGCTGGGTTTGAGCTTAAGCTGCCTGGTGTCTGAGCACTCTGTGGTTCTTGCAATAATTCACTTTTTACGCTGTGAAGGTTTTTTGGGGGGGTTGTTTTGTTGGGGTTTTTTGGTTGCTCTCAAAACCTTTCCCCAGTACAACCCTTTGAGGTGCCACTGACAGACACATCCCCCAGCACTGCACAAACGTCTGGGCAGAGCCAGGACAAGATGAGTGGCCTCTCTGCCTTAGTTACATGCATCTGATTAGTTAGAAGGTGTCTCAGTGAGCCTGGAGAGGCTGTGTGACAGCTGGGCTGCTGCACAAGGGCTGCAGCACCCCCCTGGCTCCCCACGCCGTGTGCTCCTCTGCACTTGCCCCCTGCTCACTCTCATGCTCATGACATTGGCCTTTCCTGGAGCTAATCAGATGTCAGAGTTTCTGTAACACCAAACCTAAGGCACGTGAATTCAAAGAGAAATGCCAAAAGCTGAGGCCCCTCTGCACCAGTCCTAGGGCTCAGCAGAGAAATCCCCCAGACTCAGACTGCACTGAGCCTGCACACTTGTTTGCAGAGAGAGGGTTTTACTTATGCTCACTGTACCAATAAATAGGATTTTTACTTAGTCCTCTTTCTTACCTTAAGATGTAATAGTAAAAGGGGAGGGAATTTGATCTGTACTTCTTCTTTGGGATCAGGATCCTCCTGTTATATAGAACCTTTCAGTTGCAGACCTCCCTTCAGCTGGGTGGGCTCTAACATAAATGCTTTTCTTTACTAAGTGATTCAGAAATGCTGTATTATGTAAATATAATATTATAATCTAGAAATGGCACTACTGACCTCTGCTTCTGTCTGACCAACTAACCAGCAAGGGAAGACCTGGCAAGTGTTTCACCAGGCAGGATCATGATTTCAAGTGATCTCAACAAACGGGAAGAACGATCAGAAATCAGCAGTGGGCAGAGAAGAAAGGGCAGTGAGCAGTGAGTGCTGGTGGGGAGACAGAGCTGGGCTGCCAGGTATTGCTGGGGAGCTATCAAAGAAGCTGGGGGGCTGGGGCAGTCAGTGTGGCCCCTGGAAAGCCTCACTCCTGAAGTGCTGCCACTGCAGGTTGGACAGCATCTGTAGAACAGTGGAGAGAACGAAAAGAGCTCTGGGAAACATAATTTACAAGGAATAACTAAAGAAATTATTTTTCTTTTTAAAGCCTAGGAAAGAGAAGGTCAAATAATAAGGGGGAAATGCAGCAACAGTTTTCTATGGTGTAAAAAGTCACCATGACTGAAGCACCAGCCCCTATATCTGCTTTTTTTTGTGGCAGAAGGGCAAGATGTGACCATCAGCCAAGAGGAGTTGGCTTAGGGGGACACCTGTAAGGGCTATGAACATTCCTCAGAACCTTAGGGAGTTTCCTTCCTAGGAGTGTTGAAAAGCAAGTTAAACAAACATCTGTCAGGGATATTTAATGCTTATTTAATCTTGTCTGACCGTGTCAGGATTTGTTCCCACAAGATTGACATCTCCACAGTCTGTGTGTGCCTGCAAAGGTGTCACCTGCACGTGTAGAAGAGCCCCAGCACCCTGTAAAATACTCTCCCCAGTTCTAATAAGATGTTAATTCACTTTATCTTGACATTATCATGCTGGGACTCTTGTGACTACCTGGTGATTACCAGGTTCTTTTTCCTCGGTTCTTTATACGAATTGTTCCTTTCCAAGTTTCTTTGAATTACAATAATTAAATGGAATAAAAATATATTTAGGCTGAAAAATCCTGGAACAGAAGGAAAAGACCATCCTCATGCATCAGATAAAAGCACTCTGTGTAGAGTGTGACCACTGGCATTAAGTTAAAGTAAGTCTTCATTTGCTTATGAGCCCAGGGAAAGCAACCAGAGATTGGCTTTTCAGAAGCAGATCCTTGCATGGTGACAGTGCAGATCACATCCTGTGTATTTTGCTGATGTTCACAGAAGGTGTGTTTTCTTAGCTGCCACTTTCAAAATCAAAGTTCTTACTCATCATGACACCTGCACAAAGGCTCCCATATTTCTTCCTCAGAGAACTGACAACAAAGATGTCAGGGCAACAAGGATGACTGGGGGATTGGAGCATCTCCTATATGAGTTGGGGTGTTCAGCCTGGAGAAGAGAAGGCTCCAGGGAGACCTTAGAGCACCTTCCAGGGCCTGAAGGGGCTCCAGGAAAGCTGGGGAGGGGCTTGGGACAAGGGCAGGGAGGGAGAGGACAAGGGGGAATGGATGAAAACTGGAGGAGGGGAGATTGAGGTGAGACATGAGGAGGGAATTGTGGAGTGTGAGGGTGGTGAGAGCCTGGCCCAGGTTGCCCAGGGAAGCTGTGGCTGCCCTTTCCTGGTGGGACTCTGAAGTGGGAACTTTGCAAAGCTGCCTCAGTGACAGCCCTGGGGGGACTCTGAGACAGGCAAACCTTGCCTTTTTTTCAATGTGAAAATAGCTGGTTTTCTTCAGGCTGAATTTGGCTCTGGAAAGAAAATCCAATCACCAGTTGTGCTGCTGACTGTTATTTATCCAAGGCTTCTTCACTTGTTTCCATCTTCCTTCATTCATGTGAAAAAATAATGAAAAAGCTCTACACTCCAGAATGTGACTGATCCCTTGTTGCCTGCCAAAGAAAGAACCTTGGGAGGAACAGGACGAGGAGATACTGAGTCAACACGGGGGGTTTAGAGCAGACACGAAGCTTTAATGGCTTTGTTTCTAACCCTGGAGAGGTTTGCTGAAGCTGTGAGCAGAGAGGAGGATGTTTGGAGTGTTGGTGCAGGTGAGGCCTCCACCTCAGCTGCAGGAAATCCCTCCTCAGCACTGACAGCATTTGCATGACTCCAAAATGACAAGATTTGTTACTTCAAGTACTTAACCAACTTCAATTCCAGAGACAATGTGTGACAGGAGAGACAAAATTGCAATAGAACTGTTCTTTCCTTGGCCTGAATCTAGAACTATTTCAAGACAGTAAGTTGTTCAGGTTGTTGTTTTTTTCCTGAATATCAAGGAAAAAGTGACAAACTCCCTCTAAAAATTGTATTTTGTCCGAACTAGTCCAAGATTTAAGTCCAAAGAGTCAGAGCCTTCAGTGAAAAGGGGACAAAAGCCCTGCAACCTGATGTAGGGTCGGGCCATGGATACAGTGGGGACATAAAGAAGAGGCTTGTTCCTTTCAGCTTTTGTGCACAGACACAGCAGTCCCTTGTGACAGATCCCTTCAGCAAAGAGAACAAGAATCTTAAGGATATTCCAAGGAGATTTGGTCAGATCAGAATAGAAGTTTATACTAGGTCTTCTTTTACCCAAAACATTAGTGGCATCTCTAGATGGTTAAAAAAAAACAACCCAAAGTCAAATTTTTGATGTAATTGTCTGGGGTTTCCTCCTGGAGCCAACCCCTCTTCCAGCACTTTGTATCAGAGCTTCTGAAACCCTTATAGGCACCTTCACATTAAAAAGTATTTTAGAAAAGGGAAGAACATCCCTCCTTCCTGTCAGTGGGATGAACCTCTGTGAGAACTGCCACAAACAAAAGGGTATTTCTGTCCAGTGTGTTTAATGACAGAAGAAAATATGAACCCAGTAGATGAGATTTTCTGTTTTAATGTCAAGTGATTTATTCAGATGGCTACAATGAGGGATACACTTCTGCCTGGGGGCCTGGGGCACTGCCTAGACCCACTGCTTGCTGAGCATTTCCCACACTGCTCTGATCTGCTGCTCTCCTGTGCATTGCCTTGGAAACCAGGAGGAGGTTCCCATTGCTATGGAAACAAAGCAGCACAAATATCTCCATTTTATTTACAGAGCAGGTAGTGGAATGGCCAGACACACAGGCCTGCAGGGGCAGAACATGATACACAGAAGAGGTTTGTTGTGGGTGTCTTTTTAATTAGTAGAAATATTAGGTGATGCTGAAATAAGTGTCTGTTCTGTTGTGCTGCAGGGAGGGGAAGCTGCTCTCCCCCTCTGCCACCTGCTTGTAATGCACAGGTTCTGCACTCGGGCTTTCCAGGATTGTGACACAAACATGAACACTGACTTTGGCTTTCCAAGGGCTGCAGCTGGTCTTGTACCAAACCTAAATTCTGTGCTCCTCTGGAGTGCAAGAATGCAGGTATGTTGTGCCTTGCTACAACCCCTGGAGTGTTGCTATCTTCATCTGACAGCAGAAAGTCCCTTTCAACCTGCATTAAACCACAAGCCCATGCAGCTTTATTCTTTGATACCACATTTCCTCACCAAAATTGCTACCAAAATGATTTGTGCTCTTACTTGACTTAGGAGAGTCTCACTAAACCTCTCCTGAGCTTTTTAAAGACCTTATGCAAACTATAAAGCTTTAATGTCTGGTTAAGCTATGCAAAAAAGAACTACATATTTTTTTCCTTCTTTACTTTTAGTGCTCTCTCTGACCAGTCTCTCTATTTAAACTAACAAAGAAAATAAACCATCACTTCTCTAGTCTTCTCTGCATCTTTACACACACCTCTGGATAACTGCAGAATGATGCATGAAGATCTGATTTTGACTTGTATCAAACACACTTTACAATTAAATGGCATTTTTCTCTTTCTCAATAAATTTTTTCATGGGTGACCAAGGAGAATTTGGAATGACTCTAGAAAAATAAACATGGACCATCTTATCACTCCTACTTGAGGAATCATAGAATCACAGACTGGTTTGGGTTGGAAGGGACCTTCAAGCCCATCCAGTCCCAACCCCTGCATGGGCAGGGACACCTCCCACCAGCCCAGGCTGCTCCAAGCCCCATCCAACCTGCCCTTCAACACTGCCAGGGATGGGGCAGCCACAGCTTCCCTGGGCAGCCTGGGCCAGGCTCTCACCACCCTCACACTCCACAGTTTCCTCCTCATGTCTCACCTCAATCTCCCCTCCTCCAGTTTTCATCCATCCCCCTTGTCCTCTCCCTCCCTGCCCTTGTCCCAAGCCCCTCCCCAGCTTTCCTGGAGCCCCTTCAGGCCCTGGAAGGTGCTCTAAGGTCTCCCTGGAGCCTTCTGTTCTCCAGGCTGAACACCCCAACTCTCCCAGCCTGTCTCCAGAGCAGAGCTGCTCCAGCCAAGGATCATCTCTGTGGCCTCCTCTGGACTCTCTCCAACAGCTCCATGTCCTTCCTGTGCTGGGGGCTCCAGAACTGGGCACAGCTCTCCAGGTGGGGTCTCAGCAGAGCAGAGCAGAGGGGACAATCCCCTCCCTGGCCCTGATGCCCAGGACACGGGTGGGGTCTGGGGTCCAGCATTTGGTGCCAGCTCATCTTGAGCTTCTTATCAACCAACACCCACAGCCCTTCTCCTCAGGACTGTTCTCAATCCATGCTCTGCCCAACCTGTGTTTGTGTGTGGGATTGATCTGACCCAGGTGCAGGACCTTGCACTTGGCCTCGCTGAGCTTTGCCTGGGGCCCTCCTCTCCAGCCTGTCAAGGTCCCTCTGGATGGATCCCTTCCCTCCAGCATTGCCAGACACACCACACAGCTTGGTGTCATCAGCAAACTTGCTGAGAGTACTAGATCCCAGTGTCCATGTCACTGACAAAGATGTTCAGCAGCACTGGTCCCAGTACTGACCCCTGGGGAACACCACTCATCACCAGGGTCCTCTTGGACGACAAGCAATGACCACAGCTTCCTGAGTGTGACCACTCAGCCAGTTCCTCACCCACCAAGTTATCCATTCCCCAGGAACCACAGCAATGTGGGTTCTGTCCTTCTATCTGCATAGATCGATGGTAGCTCCTCTGTGAAGCTCTACTGGTTTGGAAGAAGCAAAGCTGGCAGACACTGGGGCACCCCAGAGGTTTCAGGGTCTGGCCACAGGAATTGAATGACATCTACAACTCCCTGCAGGCTTTGCAGTACTCCAGGCTCACACTCCATTTATATTGGCCCCTGGTTTGAACAAACTGTTCTAAGAGGTAATATGTGACAGCCACAGAGATTAATGCCAGACTGACTTCAGGCATTTCTCCTCAAACACCTTCACCTGCTCACATGGAAACATTCAGTTTTGGTGGGACTTCATTTTCTGATGGTAGAAAACTGCTCCATTGAAAATGCTTTGGTCTCCATATCATAATTAGCTGTTAAACTGAAGCCCAGAGTGGAAGATGTGAGCAGTATGGATGGGTAGGACCATAAGCATTTTACGACAAGGATTACTGTGCTTGCCCTTGTAGTAGCCAGAAGCAAATATGGGCTGCATCTGGTAGGAATCTGTCAGGTCTCAAAACATTAGAGACAAGAAGCAAATGTTGGCAGTTGCCAGATATTGGGCCATTTCAGAGCAAATAAAGTAGCAAATGGCCAAGCAGATGGTGCTTCCACCCTCATTAGCCCTGCCAGGGCCTACAAGTGATGGAGGAGATGAGTTCATGTCAATGTGCTAGACATGACCTGGCCCAGAAAATTCACTCATGGAGTCAGGGCAGTATCTGTCCTCAAAACTGGGGAAACAAGGAACACAAACTGCTGAAAAGCCTGTACCAAGTCTGAGGACGTGGAATCCACATCACAGAAGTCCACAGCGAGTTGCTCAGCTTCCCCTTCCTTCACTCTGAGCCTCCACTCCCATTTTACATCATCTAACTGTCTCACTGTCCTATCCCGTTTAGCTCACACCTTCAGAAGCACCAGACTTGACCACCCACGGAAAAATGCAGCTGTTTGTCATTTGGTGGCTCAAGGTTAAAGCAGGTGTAGCCCCCCTGCGTGGTAGAAGATGAAAACATTCCTGGTTTCCCACTCTAGAAGGATGTGCTGCAGTTCAGATAGATAAGTATCTCCATTGAAGCTGCTGAATGGCTCACCTGGACAAGCTTCCAGGAGCAGGGATTCTGTTATTCCCTCTCAGTGTATTCTTGTGGGAATGAGTGTAAGTTTGCATGACTTAAATCTGATTTGAAATCGTGACTTAGAACAGTGCTAGTCTCATATTTATCATTAGCTTCCACTACTCAGTGTTTCTGTGCGGCTTCTGTTTGCATGGAGTTTCCTTAGCTTTTCCAAAGGTTCCTCTTCTGTCTTAGGTTCTTGCTGTTGACACTTGGAGTGAAAGGAAAACAGACACTGAACTTACCCTCCCCAGCAGAGATCTGTGGCATCCAATGCCATTTGTTGGTCACAGACAAGAGCAGTTTATGTTCAGCAGCGAACAAAGCAAAAGCACAACACCCCTGGAAATGTAATACTGAAATTCCTCTGATGCATTTAATTCAGGGCTGGTGAGATGCTCAGTGGCATTGGCTCTTACCAGACAGACAAAGGCAGAGATGGCAAGAAGCCAGCAATACTTTTAGGACCTGCCTTTTTTCTGATCTGATGATTACATGCAATTTACTTTGATTTTCAGTCTTGCTTAATTTAATTTGTGTTCATTTGCTGCATAGAGTGGTTAGTTAGGTATCCATTTGGCTTGCTATACTTGTCTTCCCTTGGGTGGTCTTTATTTATTGGGCAGTTTGCTCTGTGATCTTCACCTCATTTAGCTGCCTTGCAGAGTGTGATTTGACATTTAGGGCTACAAAGTCTTTGATGACCTGCTTTTATTTGGTTCTAACCCTCTATTTTTTCCCCCTACCTCAGGATCAGGGATGGCAAAACATAGTCTGCTACTGGCATTTTCCTAGAAAACAGGATGTCCTGGCAGTGTTAACTCCCTTCATGTAAAAGCCTCGTGAAGTTCAATCACTGGGTCAGCCTGTAAAAGGTGTTGGTGTGAACAAGAGAAAGATGTCACCCTGCACACCGAGGCTGTCCCAGACCTGTGGGTCTGCCCAGCTGGGGTTCCAGTTTAGCCCGAGTTTGAGCCCAGCCACAAATGGAAACAGTGATGGATTGTTCCTGGGCCTTACACATCAGTCAAAAGCACTCGGATGTCTCAACTGGCAAAAGCCCCAGTGTTCATGTATCTGCCTGGTTTGCCTCCTGCAGGCAAGGCATGACCAGCTCTGCCTCCAAGTGAAGAGCACACGTCCCTGTCATGGCTTGTTTTAGAGAGAACCAAATGTCAGAGGACTGGGCATCACCCGTGTGGCCTTCCCATCCAGCTGCTGTCACACCCCGAGGGCCCTGAGATGCACCCAGGGCCACCTCTCCTGCCTGGTTGGTGTGCAGAGCAGCCCTGCAGTGTGAGGGCTTCATTAAGGAAAGAAAAGGTTTCACACGCTTTCATCTTTTGGCTTTCTGTGCAGAGGAAAGAAAACCACAAGAAATCACAGAACCACAGAATGATTTGAGTCAGAAGGGGCCTTAAAGATTCCAACTTCCCTGCTATGAGCAGGGACACCTCCCACCAGACCAGGCTAAATCAGAACATGCAGACCTTGATGAAAGGTCTCGGTGCAGCCCAGAAGGCCAACTCCAACCTGGGGTGCATCAAA
The DNA here is from genome assembly GCF_000747805.2 of Chaetura pelagica. Lineage (NCBI taxonomy): Eukaryota > Metazoa > Chordata > Aves > Apodiformes > Apodidae > Chaetura > Chaetura pelagica. Next base: position 795,517 of record NW_009952438.1, read on the forward strand.
AGAAGATCAAGAGGTAATTCTGCCCCTCTGCTCTGCCCTGGTCAGACCCCACCTGGAGTTCTGTGTCCAGCTCTGGAGCCCCCAGCACAAGAAAGACGTGGAGCTGTTGGAACGTGTCCAGAGAAGGGCCACAAAAATGATCCAAGGGCTGGAGCAGCTCTCTAATGAACATAGGCTGAGGGAGTTGGGGTTGCTCAGCCTGGAGAAGAGAAGGCTCCAGGGAGACCTTAGAGCACCTTCCAGGGCCTGAAGGGGCTCCAGGAAAGCTGGGGAGGGGCTTGGGACAAGGGCAGGGAGGGAGAGGACAAGGGGGATGGATGAAAACTGGAGGAGGGGAGATTGAGGTGAGACATGAGGAGGGAATTGTGGAGTGTGAGGGCGGTGAGAGCCTGGCCCAGGTTGCCCAGGGAAGCTGTGGCTGCCCCATCCCTGGCAGTGTTGAAGGGCAGGTTGGATGGGGCTTGGAGCAGCCTGGGCTGGTGGGAGGTGTCCCTGCCCATGCAGGGGTGGGACTGGATGGTCTTGAAGGTCCCTTCCAACCCAAGCCATTCTGTGATCCCATGATTCTGAAAGCCCAACTACTCTGTGCTTGGCTGCCAAATATCTGAAATGCAGTTTTAGAAGAAGACAGAAAAATCTGTAAAAAGTTGAGCAAGTATTTAGAAATCAAAACTGCTCTTGTAGCCAAAAGAAAACATGCTTCCTCCTGACAGTCTGCACAGAGGGTTTTGAAAGCAGTAATATCATTATATGATATGCACCCTGAAATGACTTCAAGTAATATGGAATAATACAAGAACTAATATGATGTAAGAAATAGCCATACTGGAAAACTAAAGAATAAAAACATAATGTTCTTTCAATATGTAACTGTAAGCACTGCATTAGTTATAGCAGAAATGACAAGATTGATGAAGATTTGTGATTTTTAAGATGACAGTGGGTCTTTAATAAAATAATAAATCTTTCAAAATCACTTTCCTGTGCCTGCATTTGTCCCTACCTGAGGGTCTGCCACTCAGTTCTTCCCAGGTCACACACCATGTGCCAGGTGCTGTGGTGTGGCTCCCCTTCAGCATAGCACGCCTGAGAACTGACCAGCTGAGATCTCTCTTCATAGCTGCCCTGGCCCTCTCTCTGCTCAGGGTACCCCAGTGTCAGGACACATTTGCAACACTAACAAAAGCCCTTGAGGAAAAAAAAAAAGACCAAAGAACGATGTTTTGTGCAGTCTTGGAAGGCAAAGGTGAGTTGGAGAGGGAAGGAGCAAGTTTCTGTTTGTAAAGGTCACGTCTGAAGTATTTTTGAACTCGTAGATAATCAGGTGAGACAGCTCTCGTGTCCACTGGTGATTCAGCCTGACCCACGTCTGCCTGGGTTAGGAACAGGAACCGTGTGCCCGGCGTGGCACTAAGGAATTGCTCTTATTTTTGCACACAGGGACCTCAGCAAACAATGTTCTGTAAGACCAGCACCTCCCTGCCAAAAGGTAAAGCCTCACCAGCAGCTGTCCTGGGGCACAACCAGCAGGTTAGCAATCAACCAGTATCCTTCAGGAAGGTGGGAACAGTGCCTGGAAGATCATTCCATTTGAGATCCGAGGACAGAAAGTACCTCATAAAAGTCTAGAGAAAGTGTTTGTGGGAAAATAAGCAAGAAGATTCATGTGAACAAACCAACCTCTGATGATCTAAGGCAGCACCAACAAAGACACCCGGAGAGTTGCTGATGGTCACTGGGGTGTGCAAGCACAGAGGTGTTTGTCACTAAAGAGCCACTGAACTGCTACCCCATCTCTACGTTAACTTATTTTGACTGCTACCACATTAAGAACCAGAGATCCCAGCAGAATAACTCATGTAGCTCATTTGTATTTGTATGTTCATTGGCAAGACATTGTTACTCTCTGACTCCCGTTCATGCCCATCCCCTGCCCCTCGATCTCAAGGTTTGTACACCAGGCATTCCAGCTTGGATGGCATGTTCCCTTCCTCTCTGATTCGCACCATGACACGCAGAAGTCAAAGGAAGAACTGTCCTCATCACCAGACCAACAGCAGTGATCACCAGGCTGAGCTCCAGCCTCGCTTCTGCTCCTCTCCCCTCGCAGCTGCCTGGGGGAGTCACACAGGGCTGGGCCGACACAGAAACTGGATGTCGACCACGAGGAGAGAGTTTGGGGGTTTCACAATTTCTGAGGAATGACTCAAAGCTTGTAGATTTTTGTAAGGAAAGGTGCTGGGCTGGCAGAAGGAGTGGAAATAAACAGGGGCCATGGCACAGCAATGTCCCTGCAGCAGAGCTGCAGGTGGCACGAGGCCCTTGCTGAGGTTGAACGCACCTCTTCATTGCAGAGCTTGACCCCGAGTCTGTGTCTTGTCACGTCGATGAGAGATTTGTTCCACCTGAAACATTTTTATGTTTTTTTCCTGAATCACTGAAGCACGATTTCATCCTGGTTTCCAGCAGAAAAGATCACATTCGTTGTATATTAAGTTTTGGGAAGCTGCCCTGTTTTCTATTCCATCAGGCACCCTGGTGTCCCGGGGGGCAGCGGGAGCCGGGGTAGCGGGAGCTGGGCCTGGGGGAGCTGGGGCGGCGGGAGCCGGGGCAGCGGGAGCTGGGGTGGCGGGAGCTGGGCCTGGGGGAGCCG
>NW_009952438.1:798265-839950 GCF_000747805.2 Chaetura pelagica
CGCTGCCAGGGGTGCTCCCTCCCTCTCCGTTTGCCATGATGGAGAGTCCTGCCTTTTGCCCACCGGAGCTTGTTGCTTTTCTTGCCTTCTTTTTTTTTATTATTTTTTTTTTTTCAAATTGTTTTTATTTTTTTGTTTTTTAACTTTCTTTTTTCTCTTTTTAATTTTTTTATTGTTTCCTTTTTTATTTTTTAAATTTTAAAAACTTTTTTCTTATTTTAAATTTTTATTTTCCTTTCAAAGTTTTTTATTTTTAAAATTTTTCTTTCTTTTCCTCTTTCTATTGTTTCTTTTTTATTTTAAATTTTTTTCTTTTTCATTTTTCTTTTTCCTTTTTTTCTTTTAATTTTTTAATTTTATTTTTCTTTTAAAAAAATTTTCTTCTTTTTTTTAATTTTTCCCTTTAAATTTTTTTCTTTTTAAAATGTCCTCTTTTTTCTTTTAATAATTTTTATTTTTTTTCCTCTTTCCATTTTTCTATTTTTCTTTTTTCTATTTTTTCCTTTTCTAAATTTTATATTTTAATTTTTTTCTTTTTCAAAATGGTCTTGTTTTTTCTTTTTTATATTTTTGTCCTTTTTTCCTTTTTCATTTTTTAACATTTTTGTCTTCTTTTACATTTTTTCCTTTTAAACATTTTTCTTTTTTCTATTTTTTCTTTCTTTTTCTTTTTTCTATTTTTTCTTTTTACATTTTTTTTTCCTTTTAAAATTTTTTCTTTATCTTTCTTATTTTAATTTTTTTTCCTTTTCATATTTTTTTCTTTTTCTTTTAAATTTTAATTTTAAAATTTTTTCTTTTTTATTTTCTTCTTTTACATTTTTTCCTTTTAAACATTTTTCTTTTTTCTATTTTTTCTTTCTTTTTCTTTTTTCTATTTTTTCTTTTTACATTTTTTTTTCCTTTTAAAATTTTTTCTTTATCTTTCTTATTTTAATTTTTTTTCCTTTTCATATTTTTTTCTTTTTCTTTTAAATTTTAATTTTAAAATTTTTTCTTTTTTATTTTAAAACATTTTGTCCTTTTAATTTATTTTTTCCTTTTTGATTTAAAAATTGTTCTCTTAATTTTTTTCTTTTTAAACGATTTTAAAATTACTTTAATTTTAATGTGCTTTTTTGAGGGGGTGGGGGCACACCTCTAACCTCTACATGTTTCTTGCCTTCCAGTACTTTATGCAGGGATCCCGTCCTTCGGAGCCCTCAGCACTGCAGGGCAGAAAGGGCCAGTGCTGGGAGCTGCTGGGAGCTCCCCCAGAGCTGCTGCAGCACCAGCCCCTGCCAGGCCGGGCTGTTCCCCCCAGCACGGCCACAACAACAACCCGCTGACCAGATTTCCAGTGGGGCCATTTGACTGAAGACATAGAGATGCTTTCAGATTTCTGCAGGGATAGATGTCAGTTGTTACAGCAGCTCCCAACAACAGAGGCCTCTATAAAAGCTGAGCTGCTTTATACAGCAGGTGTGTTGTCACCTCCCAGAAGCAGCTTCTCAGCTTTGTATTAAAATTGTTTCAGTTCTGCTCAACCAGTGACTGAAAACTGAAGCCCACGAAGATGATGCAGAAAGTTTAAAAAACTCAAAGCCGAATCCCTCTCCCCACACGCTGCCAGCTGGTCTCCAACATTCCTCTTTCTTATTAATTTCTCCCCAAATCCCTTCCCTTTCTGATCGCCGGGTGCCTTCGCTTTGGCTTGGAAGCACCACCAGCTCTTTGAAGCAGTGGCTGAGTTATGCCTGATGGCTTCCGGGTTTCTGGTTTTCCCCCACCTGGCAGAAACATGGACACTGCCAGGCAGGAATCATCTCCCTGCTACCCCTCAGGTCTCACAGACCCTCCTCATCCCCAGGCTGGAAGAGGATCTGGCTCTGCTGCACCTTCCTGTGCTCACTGACAGCTCCACTCCGAGTGTCAGATCAGCTCTCTATGTGCTGTGGCTTCCCCCTCACATCTATTTCAGCTGTTGTGGGGTTACACACGGGGAATGAGAACTGCTGGATGCAGAGAGCTCTCTTTTGCCATCAGTTATACCCATGCAGCTTGGCTGGCTTCTGGAAGAAGCCAGAAGCAGTGGTGGGGATGAGTGTTCTGCTGGAAATGTTGCCTTTCCCTCAGGGAAGTGAGCAGGGAAACGCGCTGGTGTGTGCACCCAGGTTTGCTGGGTACTCCTCACAGCAGGGCTGCTGCTCTGGCTGCTTGAAGCAGCTCCCCTCTGCTGTGAGCTGAGCACCCCGACATGTCCCTGAAATCACCTTCCCTTTGGGATGCAAACAGCAGATCCTGCACCCCTGTCTCTGAGGATTCTAGCACCTCCACACCCCAGGCAGGAAGGACCTGAAAGTGCCAGTTCGGAGGTGAACTTCATGGGAGCAGCTGTGAGATGGGCACAAGCTGCCGTTCAGATGTGAGGCTTGAATGCAGTTTTGGGTTGGTTGGTTGGTTGGGTTTTGTTTGTTTGTTTGTGGGGGTTTTTTGTGTTGTGGTTTTTTTGTGTGTGTGCGTGTTGTGTTTCCTTCCTTCCTTCCTTCCTTCCTTCCTTCCTTCCTTCCTTCCTTCCTTCCTTCCTTCCTTCCTTCCTTCCTTCCTTCCTTCCTTCCTTCCTTCCTTCCTTCCCTCCTTCCTTCCCTCCTTCCTTCCCTCCTTCCTTCCCTCCTTCCTTGTTTGTGGGGGTTTTTTGTGTTGTGGTTTTTTTGTGTGTGTGCGTGTTGTGTTTCCTTCCTTCCTTCCTTCCTTCCTTCCTTCCTTCCTTCCTTCCTTCCTTCCTTCCTTCTCGCTTGCTTGCTTGCTTTGTTTCTGTCTCGTAAAGGAAGGCCCCTGCGTGTTCCATGAGAGATCCAAGGAGTTAAAGATCCATGAGGGGAAACTGGAAACAACAGCCTGGAGGAGCTGTTTGGAGGTGCTGGGCTATCTCTGCCTTGGAATGGGAGCAGCCCCGGGGCCCATGTGAAACTCATTGCACTAAGTAGAGATTTTTTTGTTTAAAAGCAGGGGCATTTAATCATGCCTGAAATGCCTGTCTAAAGGGATCTGTAGCCCTGAGATTACTTCTTTAAAATCCTGCAATAACAAAAAATGGCTCCTCTCCAGAAACATAGGCCCCTGTGATATAAATCACAAAACAATATGGAATAGCAGTTAATCTACCCACAAAACTGACCCTTTTTCAAAAGAGGCAACACAGGCCCCCTCCTGCTTCATGGAGCCCCAAACACCTTCAGGCTTGCCCCTTTGTGTCATCCTCAGCAGGAGTGAGCAAAACTGCCTCACGTAGCTCTGAGCTTTTCTGTGCTTTGACACAGAAAAACCACTGACCCTGGATCTGGTCTTTCACGACGTGTAGCGAGTCCCTGTGACAGCAGTGCCTGGGTGCTGGGATGGTGTGAAAACAACTGGGTGAACATCCGGAGGTGAATTTAACCAAATCCCACCGTTTCTGAGAAGACTGATCCAGTTTGGCTCTCTGTGCTCGTTCGCTTTAGCGAGTCCTGGCACCTTTTCCCAGGGGTGGCTCCTGCATGAGGAAGGAGCAGCAGGAACCTGTGGACAGACTAAACCCCATCACCCAAGTCCCTGTGGGAAGGAGGGAGGGGAAGGGCAAGGAAAGCAGTTTGGGCGGGTGGGCTGAGGTGTTGGAGCTGTGCTCTGTGTTTTGCCCGTGTCTGTGGGTGAGCGCGGGCAGGGCGGCGGCTCCTTGTGCTCCATTTGGGCTCAAACCACGATATTCTCCCCAAGTTTATAGCCTGGCTGCAGGCACAGGAGTCAGGGCGTTGGGTTTAAAACGTGAGCAGGCTTCTGGAGCAGCTGCCATTTAGTCAGGCAATGGGACTCCAGGTAAAAGCAGGAAGGGCTGAGCTCCCACAACTTTTTCTATCATTATTTGACAAGAAGCTGCCACGAGCAGTTCATTTAAAAATGTGTGCAGTTTGCCTTTGGCCTGGGAGATCCCAGAATCCTAGGGGTTGGAAGGGACCTGGAAAGATCATCTAGTCCAGCCCCCCTCCCAGAGCAGGGTCGCCCAGAGTTTTACATATTGTCCCCGTGAAAGCTGTTGACAGAACTGGCAGAAAGTGAGGCACTTACCCAAAAAACCCACACAGCCTGTGCTGATGCTGCTTGGCATTCAACACGACTGGTTTCTAGGGGTTATGAATACCAGTTAGCCCCAGCTATTAACAGTCGAGGGTGGCAATCAATCATACAAACCTTATTAAAATCTGAATGAAATCTATGCGGTCAAAATGACTTGGAATTGTGAACAAAATGTAAAATATCTCTAATAGACATAATAAAGGCTGATGAAGGCATAAGGACATTTTACATTGAAACTTCATAATTTAATACAGTGGGGTTAGACAGGAGCCAAATGTTTTCTGTACATTTTTAAATACTGAACACAGCTATTAGCTTAATTTGTAAAAGGGGTTTTCATTTCTCGGTAGGGTAAAGCTGGCTGCCAGTTGTAACACAGGGCTGGCAATGACACCAGTGACAACAATGTTCCTTCCCCTCCCTCCCAGATAGGGAAAGGAGAGAGAGAATAGGAGAGAGACAATAAGGAGAGAGGCTTCCAGAGGGAAAACTAAACTAGGCAGCTTTAATTGAATACTAGGGATAAAAGTTGTACAAATATACAGAAATATGTACATGGGGGTACAGCACCTCCCACCAACTCCCAGTGCACTTCCCTGAGCTGGGGCAGTCCCGAAAAGTCCCAAACCACTTCCAGGGACAACAGAGCAGACAGGAGCTGAGAGTGGAATACGAGGATCAGGAGCGCGTGGACCTGGGATCTAAGGAGGTGGACAGAGTCCTCCTTGGGCAGAGGCCTTCTGCTTCCATGATCCCTGAATTTATACCAACTATGACATATGTGGGGATGGAACACTCCGTTTGGCCAGTCCTGCCATCTGTCTGGCCCACACCTCCCTACAGGAGGGTTGTAGATACAACCCTTCTGCTCCTTTAGTGTCCGAAGCAGCAGAATCAACAAGTGGAGAAAAGTGTTCTCAGTCTCTCAGCACTAATTAGAAACATTCAGGCATCATCAGCCCACCAGCTGGAAAACTTGCTGCTAGTTTCAGCAAGTGTGCTGTTTAAAAGAGAGTTCACTGAAGAAAACACAAAATATCAGTAAAAATCAAATTGTGTGATCTGGGGAAACAGATCATGAGCTCCTCATTTATTGCTTTTATAGCTTCCCCAAAGTAAGGCTGAAAACTCAGTCTGGTGAGAGAGCCTTTGTTACTATAATGACTAAAAGCTTTTTATTAGATTTTGTAAAGTTTTGTTGTGTTTGTTTGGGTTTTTTTGGGGTGGGCTGGAAGGGGGGCTGGGGGGAGACTATCTGGAGAATGGTCAAAGAGATTTTAATTGTAATTTTAATTGTAAGAGTGCCTAGCCCCCCATAACAAATAAAGGATCTCACGGTGCTGCCTGGCTTTGTACCTCGCATGACAGTGACACAGGAGCTTTGTGATGCACAGATACCTTCCACAGCCAACAGTTCCTTGTGGTGTGGCAACTGTATAGAAGCTATCCTATGTTTGCTTCTTGTACAGGATTGATTTTTTGAGAACTCAGGTTTGAAATCTCCCTATCGGCTCTGTTTTCTGCTCTGTGTGCAGCTTGTCACACACAGCTGCTGCTTTTATACAGGTCTTTGCCTAGGACAGAATGGGATCCACAGTGTGATACTCTGAAGGATGACTAGCCTTTTTAACCATGATAACCCTATTGCTGTGAAGTTTTATAAAATTTTAATCACAGTTTTGGTCAATTCTTTAATGTTCCTGATACATAGGTAATATTTCTTGGGAGTCTAGCTACAAGGTTTGCCAGAATAGACTGAAACTTTTTTGTGCACAAGGAAGAAAAGTGTTTTGGTTTCTTTCCTCCTAAGGTCTGAAATGAGGAAAGCAATAAATTGTACAGTTAAACAACACATTGCAGTTTCAGACACAAGCAGTCTAGTTCTCTCTTGCTATTTCTTTCTTACAGTATTCCCATTTTTCCTTACTTCTGTGGAATAAACTGTTATTATGTGAGACATGCAGAGTTTTCTTTACAGGATACAAAAAACCTCTTCGGATTTTTAACTTTTGCCAACTTACTACTCTCCCCTGAAGGCTAACTGACCTTCCTGCTTTCTTCCTTCAGTGTTTCAGAGAAGTAGTTTCAGCCAGGTCTGTCCAGACTGCAATCCTCTATGTCTTTGCATACTCAGTGACATACACTCTTTTGGTCTATACTTATTGACACACAAATTGCCAGATAACTCCTGTTCCAAAAGACTCTCTCAGAATATGAAAGGTCGTGCTAGCAGTGTTCTTTCTCCATGCCAGAAAGCAGGAAATATTTCTGCAAAACTTAAGGAGACCCACCAATAACATGATGGATGAACTATTAGCATTGAAAGCTGTGACAACTGTTGCTCTACATACGTTTATTCCTGGTATTGATGGAATGGATGTCTAAAAGTTATCATGTAACCTCAGGCAAATTTCATTGTAGACTGTGACTGTTATATCAGCTCCATATCTGCAGTGACAACTCTTTCGAAAGCCACCGGAGAGTCTGTTCTTTACCTCTGCACACATCAAGGTTTAACTCAAGTTTGGCAATTAAACGAGAGACAATGTTATTGATTTCCTCCCACTCACACATAGATAGAGAAAGGAGAAAGATAAGGAGAGAGGTTTCTGGATTGAAAACTAAACTAGAGAGTTTTAATTAAATAGTACTACTAAAAAAAAATATACAAATATATACAAGTATGTGAAGGAATGTGCAAAACACCTATTGCCTCCCCCTATCCCCAGCAGCCCCCCAGCACTCTCCTGAGCTGTGAGCAGTTCATAAAAGTCCTGGAGTGCAGCTGGAGATAATGGCAGAGCAGACAGGAGCTGAGGGCAGAGTTATGAGGGTCAGGAACACAGAAGCCTAGGGATCAAAGGAGATGGATAGACAGAGTCCTCCCTGGACACAGGCCATGGATGGAAGAAGAAGCAAAAAGGAGAAGGGCTTGACTTCTGTGATCCCTGAATTTATACCAAGTGCCATTCATATATGGAATGGAATAATCTCTTTGGCCAATGTTGTTGTCTTTCTAGTCTGCTCTTTCCTATGGGAGGGTTGTAGATATGACCCTTCTGCTCCTTTAGTGTCCGAAGCAGCAGAATCAACAAGTGGAGAAAAGTGTTCTCAGTCTCTCAGCACTAATTAGAAACATTCAGGCATCATCAGCCCACCAGCTGGAAAACTTGCTGCTAGTTTCAGCAAGTGTGCTGTTTAAAAGAGAGTTCACTGAAGAAAACACAAAATATCAGTAAAAATCAAATTGTGTGATCTGGGGAAACAGATCATGAGCTCCTCATTTATTGCTTTTATAGCTTCCCCAAAGTAAGGCTGAAAACTCAGTCTGGTGAGAGAGCCTTTGTTACTATAATGACTAAAAGCTTTTTATTAGATTTTGTAAAGTTTTGTTGTGTTTGTTTGGGTTTTTTTGGGGTGGGCTGGAAGGGGGGCTGGGGGGTGGGGCAGGGAGGGAACCCAACATTTCTTATTGATGTCAAATATTTTTGCTGTTACTCTGATTAATTCTGAAGCCCAGTCCAAAGATTTCTGGATTCTGTCTGACTTGTCTGAATCTTTACCTGCGTGTTCCCTTTCTTGGGTCAATAAAAGCAGCAGGGCAGGGTCACAGGGCTCAGGTTCCTGCTGCTGCAGGGGTGTGCAGAGGCAGTCACTGCAGTGTGTGTGACTGCTCAGGCTGCCTCTCTGACAGCAGCTGCATCCTGGGCTGTTGGCTGGAAGGTATTAAAGAAATAAAAGCAGGTAGAAAGACTTTCTTCAACATATGGCAGCATTTTTTTTCCTGCAAAGCACATTCCAGGGTAGGCACTATCCATGTGCAGAGCGTTTATGTTCCTCTTCTTACTACCAGCTCATCTGTCTTTTAGCCCTGTGGGGCACCAAATGAGAAATCTCTGTTACAGAAAGGTTAAGGGTGAGCTTTTTGTCGTATAAAAGACAGGAAATTCAGAGTTAAGAGTCCATTGTAACTGGGTAATAAGTTCCTTCATTATGACCCGGGGGCAGCAAGGTATTTAAGCATGAGCTTACCTTTCAAGTTGGGTGCCTTCCTGAAGGACACTGCTGAAACAGGCTCCCTGTGATCATCTGGATCAATTAATGCTCTTGTAAAAGCACCAGGGTAATACTTGCCCTGGAATATGTTTCACAGGGTCTTGCTAAAAGCAAATGATGAACGTTCATTACTGTTGACCATAGGTTTTAAAAGTCTGCTGAAGGTTGCTAACTGATATCTGGTGATGCCCATAATTGCTGTCACCTTCTGGACGCCTGTTAAGATATAGTCACAAGAATGTGAGAGACAGAGAAGCCCCAGTGACTGGAAGGTGGGTGGAAAAATGGAATTTGACAGGTGAGACTTGGGGCTGAGAGACTTGTGGTTGGAAGTGGTCACATTTTATTGCCAGAATCTAACAAGCATCTGTGAACAAGGCCTCTGATCTTGGGCAGAAATACAGACATGAAAGAGAAGGAATGACTGTAAGAATTCTAGAAGTTATCTCCACAATGATAATGAAAACAAATATATCTTCCAAACAGGAAAAAAAAAAAAAAAAAGTATGACCTGTAGAGCCTTGGAATGATTTCTGTGTGATCTTCACTGCTATTATATGCATATAGAAGAATTCTGATAGTTTCACAGATACAGAAAATTTTGTTTCACTACCAGATGAACGTAATTATGGTAAATGTTTGAAATACTCAGATTATTTTGTTTGTTTGCTTTAGAGAAAATTTCTCCTTTAATATCCCCTCCCTCTATCCCTTTTAGAAGTGGAAATATCTAGAGGAAAGTGCAGTTATTGTTTCTTCCTCAGCACAGGCAGGCAATATCCTGGGCACCGTGGGCTGCCTCCTTTAGGAGATGACATTGATGAGAGATGTCAGGGATTTCTTGGGTGAAATCCAGCTTATTAACCAGAGCTGTGCACAAGTGTCTGCTTCACTCAGCTCAGAAGAGCAACGCCAACAACAAAGCACTTCCTTTGTCCAAATATCCAACTTTTCTCTAGCAAAGTGTTGGGTCTGTGGAGGTCCCAGGCTCTGGTTCCTCCTGGGCCTGCCCAGTACTGGCACTTTGGTGTGTTCCTGCCCCAATATTCCTCTTGGTTCTTACAGCAGCACAAGCAGATGCTGCTCCAAGCAGCAACCCCCTCTGCTCCCCAGGGAAAGCACCTGCTCTCCCAGATTTAGCTTATTCCAGACATCAGGGTCACCCCAGGACAAGGGCAGGAGCTGCTGTTTTCTCCAGTGATTCTTTGTCTAGGAAAGGAGGGCACTGGAACCTTCCATCACCGTGGGGTTTGGGTTTTGCACAATGGAGGTACTTGAAGTGAAGCTGCTGTTGCACCAAGGAAAATCCACCTGAAGGCAGCCACAGGCATCCTGCCCTGTCATATATGACAGAAGGGGCTTCCTTTGCATCCTAACACCTATTTCACTCCGTCCTTACTAGTGTGGGCTGGTGAAAGTTAAAAATATTACAAGAGCTCCACACACCCCCCCCCCCCCCCCACAAAAACAAAAAAAAAAAAAAAAAAAAAAAAAAAAAAAAAAAAAAAAAAAAAAAAAAAAAAAAAAAAAAAAAAAAAAAAAAAAAAAAAAAAAAAAACAAAAAAAAATATTTCAATTTTGTTTCCTAAAAACCTTTTTAAACTCTCTGGGAAATGTGTTATTTTTAAGGTTTATTCTATTAGAATTTTAGATTTAAACAAAAAAATACTGCATCAGTGCAGTGTGGTCACAGTGACACACTTTAATACATTCTGGCACTTCTGGTTAGTATTATACACAAATAATTGAATTATTAAAATATTGCATTTTAGAGCCAGTGATCCACGATAAAATCTTTTTTCTTTTATTGCTTTTAAAATTAATTAAATAAATAAAGCTATTAAAAAGAAAACCCCAGAGAGAGTGTGAATGTAAGTAAACAAATAGGCTTTTTTTTTAAAGGAATGGCCTGTTCTGGAGCTCACTCTTCAAACAAATTCCAGGGGAGTGTTGTTTGCCCAAGTCTGTAAGTGAGCTGGTTTTCAGCTGGAGAAGACTTTGGAGTGAGCTTAGACTTAGGGTGAATCAAGTCTTCAGAGAAAAGACTGAGGAGGCTGTGACTATTAAGCTATCAAACAAACAAAAAAACTCCCTTGAAGACAAAGTTTTCTAATTCAGGTACACTCCTCTCCACATGCAATTACTTTTTATGGATTTATTTTTCCCCAGGTGGGAGGGACAGCCCTCTGGGTGGGCAGGTTCCAAAGAGGGCTCAGAAAGAAAATAGGCTTCTTTGAACAGCCCATCCTGAACCATGGATTTTAGTTGAATTTCTTGCCTTTGACACCCCTGCTGGAGGAGTCCTTGGTGCACCACTGTGGGCCTTGTCTCTGTGCACGTGATGTTTGCTGAATGACAGACTTCTCAGAGCATGTGGTGCCACCTTTGAAGAGAAACTAGAAGCTTCCTTCACCCAGAAACACGTCTCGTTTTTGTGGCTTGTTGGTCATCATGACTGTTCACCACTTGAGGCTTTCTAAGGGTAGTCAAGTCAAAGCTAACAGAAAAATACCCTTTTCATTTACACTGGCATTTCCCCCAACACACAACAGATAAAATACCCTTTTCTCTGGTAAGACAGGCTATGAAGTAAGACAAGAGGGTTTCTCTCCTAGGAGACCCTGAGAGACTCCACGTCTCATTGCCCGTGGTGGTAACTGCCATTGGTAACGTAACACAAGGTCCTTCCCTGGTGAAGAATGTTGGGTAAGATTCACCATGGGCAGGACTGAAGTGATGCAGATCTTTGGATGAAAGGGATTTACAAGACCAAGCTGGAATGCCTCCCTTGCCTCCTCCTGAAGACAGGCCTCCCAACCAGCTTGTGGACTAGGGGAACCTGGATGGCCAACAAGTCAGGGATGAGTTGCCAGCTCTGTCTCCTGGAGGAGGACAGGGTTGCAGTAATACCTTGGCTACTTCCTATTGAATTATATGTGTATTTCATGGTAAGTGTGGTGACCACCCAGCTGAAGCCAGGCCTTCAGCTGATGCCAGATGTGGTTGTCTGCCTCTTGGCTGTTCGGGCAGCTCTTTTCTTCTCGGCCCAAAGCCTTGGCTCTGATCTCCAATACAGTTAGTAGCCAGAGTCTAGCAGAGGCCATCATCAGTGGAAAACGAAGACCACTGCAACCTCTGAAACAGTGAGAAGACAAAAATAGTGCAGCAAAGAGTCTCAGCTGCTGTGGAGTGATGTCCTCGAGGGAGTCACTGCCTGCCCATCACTGGTAGAGCAGTGCAACTCAGTTCCAGCTGACTGATTTCCCAGTTGTAAACAGAGCAGTGTTCCCAGCACCCTCTGTCCTCTACTTACTCATCTTCACCACACACAAGAAGTCAAACTTCATGTGATCTATAAAAGCAGATAACTCAGAGGAACCTAAAGAGATGACTTTGCCAGTGAGAAGGGTGTTCTGAGAAACTGGGAAGGCAGTTGGTCTCTGGGAACACTAATCTGGACGCTTAGTTTAAAAGTAAAAAGACACCCAGACACTGAGATGGTTTCAGCTGGACAGGATCTCCAGTGAGCATCAAGTCCTGGTGCCTGAGTTGGGTGTGCTGGGCAGAGGAATTGTCTTCTGAGGGTGCATGGATGGTGTAAAGACTTGGCTTTCTGTCCATGGGCTCAAAACATCCAGGAGATCTGAAGCTGAAGCATCTTACAGTTGCACAAGGGGTAATAAACATCAACATCTTGTTGTTCAGAGACTTTTTGGTTAAAAATGAAGGTTTTCTGCCTCATAAAACAAAACAAAAGGAATCCCATTTAGCTTAGTGGGAAAGTGAACTGAAATATGGAGCTTTTCAGTGTGTCATGGGATGTCTTTGACAGCAGCAGCAGCCTTGGTTAATAATTTGGAGAAGAGCACATGGATGTGCCTGTTGATAACTGACACCTTGAGTGTTAAGCAGGTTGCAGTTTAACACTGGCACTTGCTTTACCATGTCAGCAGGCCTGCAGTGTCACCTCGGTGTGGGTGCCAAACAAGAAAAATGCAGCTGACTTTTTACATGTGTGTAAAGGTTTATCTGCATTGGGTGACCTCAGCAGGTCTCAGACAGATCTTTTTCAGGCAGTGCAAACTATGGCCTTTGCAGTCAGGCTTTAATAGCCTTCTGATAAAAGGCACGTGGAATTTAAATGCAAAGGAGATTAGGAAAGTTACCTTCTAAAGGACAAGATCTGTGTTTCTTGATGTTGTGGAAAGCTCCACTGTTTCATGGCTGATAACAGAGTACAGAAAAAGGAGCTTATCTTTCCACTTCCTTTCCTGCTAAATTGAGGTTTCAAGCCTGTATTAAAAAGAAATCTGGCTCTGAGGAGCAGAGCAATTGTCTGGTGCACACACACCTCACAGAAGTCATCAGCAAACATGAGGCTTTCTTCATTGACCTTCATATTCAGCAAACAAACCTGCCAGGACTGCAGACTGCTGAGCAGAGTGACACATTTATACTTTTAGATCCCATTAATCTCTCAGACCCAGAAGTGCCTTTAATGTGAAATGCTGTGTTTGTGTGAGTTAATTGATTTCCCTTTTTTCTGAGGGATTACACAGTACAATAGAGTTTTATGATTCTTTTTCTTCTCCAACAAAGTGCTTTCTTGTTACGGTTTTCAGTGCCTCATTGTGAAAATTATTTTCCAAGAAGACCTTTTAGGAAGCATTTCCTCATGGAGAGGGTGATCAGACTGCCCAGGGCAGTGGTGGAGGTGCTCAAGGAAAGGCTGGAGGTGGCACTTAGTGCCATCTGGAGATGTGGGGGTGTTGGTCATGGGCTGGGATTGATGATCTTGAAGGTCTTTCCCAGCCTTGGTGATTCTGTGATTCTGTGACTTTGCTTTTCATGCATTTCTTGACTAGAACCAACCAGGGGAAATGACTGAGAAGCTTCCAAGTCCAGTGCTTAGACCATGTCCCTCAGCACTACACAGATCTATATATCTTTTAAACATCCCCAGGGGTGGGGATTAACCACCTCCCTGGGCAGCCTGTGCCAGGGTTTAATTACTCTTTCAGTGAAGAAGTTTCTTCTGATACCTAATCTGAGCCTCCATTCCCTTGTTTCCACAAGGTGTGTGTGCTGAGCAGTGAGACAGGATGGTGACAGCTCAGCACAAGCTCTTGATGTGCAGTACCCACAGGTTCCCATGAGCAGTCCCTTGTTATCTCTTAAATGAACAGAAGAGGGATTTGCTGCAAAGACCTAGCCTGGTAGGGATATTTTTATAAGAGAACAAACCTGGTGCTCTGTGTGGCTTAAGGAGAATCCTCCTGCCATCAGCAATTGTTCTCTCTAGAAGGCTATTATTTTTTGTATAATATATGGAAGTAACTTACTATATGAAAGATTGTATATGATGTTGTAGTGAACATGAGGGGTTTATTATAAAGCTGCAACTGGATGGGGCAAGTTCTCATGTTACTGCAGGGATTAAGTCTATTTATTTAAAAACAAACAAACAAATACATGAATAAATAAATAAATCCCCTAAATAGCAGTGTCCCTGCAGAGGTCCATCAGTGCCTGGTCCATTTATGGTGTTCCCACAGGCAGGGACTGAACTAGTTGAGCTTGCAGGTTTTCCCTCTTGCTCACATTTAGTTCACCAAGGTCCAACAGCCCTGGAACCTCTGCCCAGTGTCCTCTCATGGAGACCAGGGGTGTGTGCAGTCTCCCTGCAGCACACACCAGTCCCATCCACCCAGCCAGTATCTAAAGCAACAAACTGTGCTTTAGATAAACCCCTGTGTGTGATTTATTGGTCACTATGCAAGCTTTAGATACAGGAAAAAAAAAAAAAAAGGCATTTTGACTTCAGGGCTTTAAAAATCTGACTGAGTTTGGCTGTTGGCTAGTGATACCTTCCAGGTGGTTTGGATCAAGGCTGGCTGGGATCACATCCTGAGGGTATTCTGTTCTGAAAATGTTTATTCTCAGCTGCTGAATACCCATGATAAAATGTCTCTCTTTTTTTTTTTTAGGCTATTTCTTGCTTATTTTCAGGAGTGTGTGGTTATTAAAGTTGTCAAATTTTGCTTCTATACGTGCTTGGCATTAACATTAGATACTTAGCACAAACATTGTGCTCTTTTTTCCCCAAATATTTGGAGGAATAAGTGGTTCTCTATTGTATATTAATGCACATCTATTATATGACAGAAAAACTATCCTGTCAGAAGAAATTCCAGTAGGAATTTTGCTTGTCTGTCCATGTACTGTGTAGGTACAAATAGCTAACGAGTCATCCAGCTAAAAAATATCTAAATACAGTGAAATTTTTACCAATATTTATAGGTATAAAACGTTGCAAGACCTATGACTGGCAAAAAAAAGATACATCAATAAAATCCCCAAGCCTCTTTTCTGGCCTTATAACCTGGGATCAGCCCCAAGGATGTGGCTCCATGCTCTGCTGCCAGAGCCCTGCAGCAGGGAGACTGGGCTTAGCACCAAAATACCATCAGTCCACTCTTAGAGCTCCTCTGTACCTAAGCTAGCAGTTCACTTTTGAGCCCACCAGTCTCTGTAAGTGATGCTTTTTGCCAATTGATTCAGTTTGTGATGACAGGAGCCCTCTGTGCTGTGCACACCCTCAGGTGGGTCCTCACCTGTTGGGCAGCCCTTCCCTTCCACTCCTGAGCTGCTGTTGCCATTTGGACAGAAATTGTAACACTTCCCCTAAATAGTTCCCTTAGAACCTCACTATTTAGAAAAATAGCAGCTTTAATGGGCTGCTTATTTCTAGCTAGAAACATTATTGAAATGTTTCATATTTCTCCAAGCTGTGAGTATTAAATAAATGATACTTGGGAGCAAGTTCCTAAGCTGCAATTTAATTGTTAACTTCTCAAGTTTCAGATTGGCCGAGGTGCTGAAGCACAGGGTTTTATTTAATCAGGAGATAATCTATTATTTCCAGAGCAATTGCCATCTTTCTCCTCACGAGATCCTTATAGAATCAGAGAACCATGGACTGGTTTTGGTTGGAAGGGACCTTCAAGACCATCCAGTCCCAACCCCCTGCATGGGCAGGGACACCTCCCACCAGCCCAGGCTGCTCCAAGCCCCATCCAACCTGCCCTTCAACACTGCCAGGGATGGGGCAGCCACAGCTTCCCTGGGCAACCTGGGCCAGGCTCTCACCACCCTCACAGCAAAGAATTTCCTCTCCCTCCCTGCCCTTGTCCCAAGCCCCTCCCCAGCTTTCCTGGAGCCCCTTCAGGCCCTGGAAGCTGCTCTAAGGTCTCCCTGGAGCCTTCTCTTCTCCAGGCTGAACACCCCAACTCTCCCAGCCTGGCTCCAGAGCAGAGCTGCTCCAGCCCAAGGATCATCTCTGTGGCTCCTCTGGACTCTCTCCAACAGCTCCATGGCCTTGTGTTGGAGCTCCAGAATTGGAGGCTTATCCCAGAGGCTTGCCTGGTTAGTGGCTGAAATGTGGCACACATGGGAAAAATCTGTCCTAACTTGACCTCTGAAAGGGAGGAAGCATTTATATTTTGTTGGCTTTCTCACTTAGGACTCGTTGCCTGACTTTGGCCTCCTGTTGAGGGCAGTCCCTCTGTGTCCCTCCCACCCTCCTGCAGCTCAGACCTGGCTCATCCCATCAGGGTGTTGTGCTCCAGGCTGTGACACAGGAGGTTGCTGGAGCCCTCGGGTCACTGTTTGCTTTGGAGGCAGATGCTTCTTGTAGCTTCCAATCTAGCAAGGGAGTCCCTCGCTGAGCAGCGTGGCCCTGCTGGGGCTTCCAAACTGCTGTCACAAATGTGCTTTGTTGCTGCTGATTCTGCAGGACTCAAGGCTGTTGTGAGGACGTGCAGTAACAGCAGGACAGACAGCAGTGGTAACTCACACCTCAAAGGCTTCAGGGCTGAAAACAAGCAAAGTTCAGACAATCTGACACACTTCATTTATGCTTTGTCTAATTTCTTGCACTGCCTCAAAGGGTTTCTTGAGAGATTTCTGAGACTTACTGCACCAAAATGGAATAAAACCAGTCCTTTCATTATTCTAGCTACAATGCAAACTTTCTAAGAAAAATTAAGTGTAAATAACCTTTTAAAGCAATTTATTGTTGTGTTATGTATTTAACTTGTTTTGTTTCAAGTGCAAGAGCTTCAGCCTTTAGTTGAAGGAGACTTGTGTGTAAGAAAAGTCAGCCAATTTTGTGTATCTTACATATAAAAGGGAGTAATTTATACATAGAAAATTGGAACAACCTATATCTGTATTGGATTAAAACCATTTACAGTTGCAACACTGGAATAATCTAATTGCAGTGGGCTGTGGAAGTAAGGGAAACATATCTAGCAGTATCCTGGGAACCCCATGCCAGGGAGCTTGAGGGATTTAGTAGGGGTTGTGAATTAACTGGTGCATGTGTGGGCCCCTTCATTTGCTGCTAGGAAAGGGGGTGTTGCTGCCAATTCACCCTGGAGAGCTGCAGGAGGAGCTTTTGCTTCTCAGATAGATGTGTGTCCTGTTGCTGCTGAGACTGGGAAACACAGGAGGTGGATAATAAAACATCTTGTCAGGAATCCATGTGCACTTGCAGAGCTGCAACAATAGGATAATGCCAGCACGGATCTCAGTCTGGAGCATCACACCAAGGTGATCATAGGAGGACATGAGCCTGAGGTTCACTGAATGACACCCTTGTGTTTTCATCTGGTAACTGGGGTGTCCTTAGGAGTCTCTGGAGACACATGCTTCATGTCTGCTGAACACAGAGTCAGCAGGGGATACATTACAGGGATCCTTGCTCAGCTGTGCATCCGCCAAGG
Source organism: Chaetura pelagica (assembly GCF_000747805.2). Lineage (NCBI taxonomy): Eukaryota > Metazoa > Chordata > Aves > Apodiformes > Apodidae > Chaetura > Chaetura pelagica. Next base: position 815,197 of record NW_009952438.1, read on the forward strand.
TTGCCTTACTAGGCTTGAGCATTAATCATTTGCCTCATTCCAATACTATAGAGACAGGGATAAATGTTCCCCTGCATCGTGTTCTGACCTCTTTAAAAAAAAACAACACACACACAGAAACCCAAAACAAGCCAAAAAAAAGAGACCTGCATTCCTAATTTTCTTATGGCTGTGTTGCTGCAACCTGGGAACACGTGGGATGGATTTGCTGCTCTGGGTTGCTGGAGGGCACGAACGGCTCTTAAGAGCAGAGGGTTTATTGGGCTGTGTTGTCTCTTGTGTGGCAGCAATGCTGGCTGTGATGGGAGTGCTCCTTGAGACTGGGAGAAGTCTGGAAAGCTATGCACTCAGGGGAAAAAACAGGCTTGGGATGGGGGCTTGTTTGTTGTGGTGTGTGGAGGGTTGGCTGAGCAATGTTCCTAAAGACACCAATTGGAAAAAGAAAAGGCTTTTTCTGGCAGAGGAAAAATTGAGTCAATTAAACACAGAGTGGATCATCAGCTGTTGCTTTCTAACTTCAGCCTGTCATGGTAAGGTCCATCTTCGTGGTTAACCAGACTTTTGGTTCCACATACCTTAAGGTCCTTGGCTCTAGGCTCACCAAAGGATGAGCTGCTCAGAGGAGTATCCTCAGCTTGGCAGGATCCTTCTTACCAAGAAGACACTTCCTTGCAAAAAAGCACAACCATCTGTGTATCTGAGCCTGCTGGGGGTGGGAAGGTGGAAACCACCTCCTGGCTGGCTAATGCTGGAGTTAGAAATGCAGCTGACTTCTTGTGTCCCACCCAGGTGACTTCCATACACCTCTGTACATGCTCCAGAGGGGGATGCAAAGCTGCTGCCATGCACAGACCTTGCCCAGGGATCCTGCATCTGCTGCAGCAGGAGGTCACTCGGTGCACGGCTGGTCTCACACCCTTCTTTGTTTGGAATATGCCCCCTGACAAGGCACAGTGCTCAGGGAGGGGAAGGGATTTTGAGGTGAATGGGGAAAAGAATCTCCAGAGTGTGGTTGGAGGCCTGTGCCTCTAGGGACCTGCATCTGTGTAATGGGGATGGGAAGGAGCAACATCCTTTTCTTTCTCTTCAGCAGCTGGGCAGCCTTCCCACTGGTGCCAGCTCAGACCAGCACCTGAGGCAGGGCAGGGACTTTGCTTTTGCCCGAAGCTCCCAACAAGCAGCCTTCAGCCTCCTGGCATCCCGTGCTGGCCCCTTCCAGCCACACTCAGGCCTGTGTTTTGGCCCTGGGAGAGGAGGATGTTGCTGCATTGGCAGGTGCTGCTGCTGCTGGGAACACAAACAGGATCCCACTGCTCCTGCAGATGTTGGCTCCCCCGGGCGTCCCGCTCGGGGCGCGGTGGGACAGGCGGCAGTTCTCTGCCTGTGCTCTCACAGATGCTTCAGCATCCTTGGGATGGGAACATACTGCTGACATGCAAGACGATGTGTTATTTATAAGTTTGCCTTTGTCCCATTCATCTAAAAATACTTAGATAATGTGACAGGGGTTTGCAGGGTTTGCCAACACACTTGGCTGAGACTAAAAGCGTCTGCCGGAGAGAACTGAGAACAGAGCCCGTGGAAGGACTTTTCCACTGGGTTCAATTAGTTGAATCCCATAAAATATTTTATTCTAACACTGTTAAAGAAATCCAGTATTTGCAGTCTAAAAAGCCTTTGATTCTGGGGTAAGTTGGTGGCATTCTGCTCCTGCCTGTGGTTAGCCAAACAGATCGTTGCCCTGCCTAGAGCCGCCTGGGAGGGAAGTTTCTACCTACAAGAGCCAATTTCCCTCTTACAACCCCTCACTCCCAAGGAGGGCTGGACTCTGGGAAGTCCCTTTACTGCATCTCATGTATTTCTCAGCACCTGTCCCAAGCCTAGTTTGGAAATCTGAAAGAAGTCCTGGATAAAAAATAGGAGGGTAATGGGTAATACTGGGAGGGGGAGGCACTGGGATCCATCCTGAACACACCAGCCCTCACTGCACCTTTGTGTGCCTCACAGCACACCCTGCCCACCTTCTCCTTAACATTTCCAAGGTGTACACAGAGCATTTTAATTTGCAGCTCCAGTGGTGGGAGAAGCAGCCGTGAGTGTATTCACAATCCTTCAGGGTTACTGAGTGGATGTTGTGCCATGGGTCTCCACACGTGTTGTTGTTGTTTGTCAGAACTGCTGCCAGATGTCCAGAAAGCTCTGCTGGATGGCCAAGTGTGAGGGAGCAGGGGAACAGAGGAGTGGGATCTGTTCATTCCTTGATTCCCAGAACGTTGGCTGTCATGGGAGACTGCAAAACACAAAGAGACCTTTTGTCATGTCATATCCCTTTGCACTCTGTGAAGTTTCTTACAGTACCCAAACCCCTTTGCATCAGCCTCTTATCAGGTTTGAAAAGGTATTTCCTGGAAATCCTCGTGGCCTGATGCTGTGAGCAGCACAGAGCTGATGGCAGCAGGGCTTTAAAACAAGCAAAACCTGGGGCCTCAGCCCCGTGGCCCTGCCACTGCCACAGACACAGGGCTTGGATAGAATAATGGATGCCATATGTTGCTGCTTAGAAATGTCATGCTGTTTGAGTGGGACAATCATTTTCTAAGCCAAGAAAGCTCATGGGGAAAAGCAAAGTCAACAAAAAGCTCCTAAAGAAAACAGTAACAGCTCCTTACCACTAAGCCCTGCACTCACTTTGCATTTTATTGAAAAACACTTGCAAAAGACATGATGTGGTGACCAAGCTCTGTCACTTGCTGAGTCAAGATTCTGGCTGCACAAAACCTCTACCTGTTTCTGGTTTTTATACATGACTTCTGCAAAGTGTGTGGCTTAACATGTTATGTGGGTCTTTACAAGTGTTGCTAGGTCTGCCAATGGTTGGAGGGCAGCTTCAGAGCTGATTTAAACTGACAATTATTATTTTCAATGCTCAGTTCCAAAATAGGATGTGGATGTAGAAGCCAAAATGCTCTGTTTTTCTCACCTAGCACTCTTCAGGTGAAAACATGTTTTGACCTGCAAAACATCAGTGATGTGGGACCAGCAGATGGTGGGAGTGTGGTCATTTTCAGCTGACATTTTTGGTCCTTCCTGAGGTGGGTGTGATCAGTGCTGGTACAGATCAGGGAAGAGAGCAGCACTGGGTATTAGACTAAAACCTAAAATCTTCTAAAATCTTTAAATCATTTCTAAGCTCTTTACAATGAATACAGTCTTGAAATGCCTTTTTTTGTTTGGTTGGTTGGTTGGTTTTGTTTGTTTCTCCACAAAACACTTTGTGCTTCTTCATTTTCAAACTGTCTGTTCTTTTGAACTCTGTTCAAGCTGTCCTGGTTCTCCTTTTGACACCATATGCTCAGCTTAGAAAGCAGGGATATCTTTTGGTCTACACAGCCATGGGAGCCCTTTGCTGTAGCCAACAGGGCTTGAGAACACTCCAAAGACAAAATAAAGTGCTCAGCTCTGGGTGGCTGAGGAACTTCTTGCTCTGGTATCAATGCCCCTGCTGAATTAGGAGACATGGTGAAAAATTCTTAAAAGATCTCTTCAGCCAAACAGTTATTTGGACTGGGATTTCTCAGAAAACAGGGATGAAGATAAACGAGATCATTCTTCAGCATGGGGAAGGCACTGGAGAATGAAAGTGATCCCAGTGGATACTGCAGGGACTGGGTTTCATTGCTCTTTTCTTTCAATTAGAGAATTTACTGCCAAGGGTCTAGTGTGTGTGTGTGTGCGTGTGTGTGTGTATGTGTGTGTGTGTGTGTTTGTGTGTGTGTGTGTGTGTTTGTGCTAATATTTATGACTTGAGTGGGGAAAAAAATCCTATTTTTTTATGTGTATCTCTGGAGCTGATCACAAAACCCTGCAAAATACTGACAAAGAGGGATTTTCCAGCTGATGCAGCCTGGGGCAGCAGGCAGTGCCTGCCCAGGGACCTCATCACATGAGACAGACCAAAGCCTGTCACACAAGAGGGCACAGAAGGTGCTGTAGAGGGGAACAGCTGATATTTTTTAGAGCAGGGAAAGCAGGAAATATGAAGCCCGTGGTTTAACTCGATTTTTTTTGCCCATGACATGAATGTGTAGGAACATATGGGAGAGGCAGTGGCTGGGGCAGATGGGCCCTGCTCCCTGGGGATGCTGGGCACACAGGGTGCACCCTCCTGCTCCATCTGAGGCTGCAGCAGGCAACCTGGCTGCATTTGGAAAAGCTTTGTCTCCTCTTCTGCCTTGGGCTGAGTGATGAGATTGTATCTTCGTGCTGCCTGCAACTGGGCCCTGCTTATTGGATCATCTTGATAATAAATAAATGGCATATGCATTTTTAATACAGCCCCAGTGCAGTGCAGGGCTGTGGTGCTCTCACAGCTGCTTGGGTTGCCTCTCCACTGATCTATTTCTGAGCTGTGTTTTGAAGACTGTAGTTGTGAGTTAATTACTGCTTTCATCCTGAAGACAAAGCAGGTGCATTTACTGTTGGAAACTTGGTGTATTTGTTTTTTCACTGTGTGCCAGGAAAGCTTATAAATATTTGGCAAGAAGTGAGTTATCCTAGTAGGGAAGGGTAATTTCTCATTTCAAGTCATGTTTCTTTGTGAGGCAGAAAAGATGGAAAATAGGTGGCAAGTTGGGAGGTGTGTATGAGAATAAAGCAGCAGGAACAACTGCCTTAGGAGGAGACAATAAATCAGGGCAGTGCTGCACACAACTGACTCTACAGGAACAACTTCTAGTTGCCTATATTGAAACTGTCTATGACACAGAATGTACTGATTCTAATGTTTCAGAAAGTGTCCCACTAGGTCACATCTTGATCTCACCTCAGTTGTTGGCACCTTGGTCTGGATGAAAAGGCAGCATCTCTTCTTTACATTGCCCTGCACTTGTTCCATCCTAGTTGAGAGGGAAAAATCTTGATGCCTGAATCACCATGAGATGCAATTTGCTTGATTATATCCCATCCTTGTCCTGTCCCCCTGAGCACCTTGACAGAATCATAGCATTTGTTACAGATGGTGGGAGCATCTGAGGTTGAGCCTCTCAGATCATATATGGGTATTCCAATAAATGTTTTCATTTTAAATCTGTTGAAAAGCCATAAAACCTCATATAAATCAGGGAGAACCTCTGCATGTTCTAGCTCCAGGGAAAAAAATAATAATAATTTAAAAAGTACTTTATTCACATTTACATGGTTTGGGGCATCACTCTTGAAAAGCCTGCTCTGAAATAGGTGATGCAAGACACCAGGAAGCATAGAACCACAGACTGGTTTGGGTTGGAAGGGACCTTCAAGACCATCTAGTCCCACCCCTGCATGGGCAGGGACACCTCCCACCAGCCCAGGCTGCTCCAAGCCCCATCCAACCTGCCCTTCAACACTGCCAGGGATGGGGCAGCCACAGCTTCCCTGGGCAACCTGGGCCAGGCTCTCACCACCCTCACACTCCACAATTCCCTCCTCATGTCTCACCTCAATCTCCCCTCCTCCAGCTTAAAACCATGATCCCTCACACTGTTTCATTGCTGAGTGGCAGCTGGTTCATTGCCTGCCTCTCCTGCTGGCTTTTTTCATGAAGCCACGTGAGATGTTTCTGACAGGACTTCTGAGAAATGGACGTAGGAAAAGATTCAGCCTTTATGAGAGCAAAGCTGTGAACATTGTGTGCCACCAGATTCCACAGGGACATTTTAAAGACTATAGATGAAAGAAGAAAATAGCCAGGGCTGTGGGATTCAGGCTGGGAAGGCCTCAGCAAGTTCAGCAGTTTATGTGGTGCCAGTAGAAAGTTCTAGAATGAAGAAAATGCTGAACAGCTGTGGGCAAAACCGTGGCCCATAAATGGATCAACAGGTGCTTCATTAAAACAAACAAACAAACAAACCAAGTTTTTAAATTTATTTATTAATTGTTTTGAAAGTAATTTTGGCTGTTGATCTCATGTGAATCTGAGCACCATCTGGCTTTGTCCAGGCTCAGAGGTCCCAGGGCAGTGGGGGTAGGACAGGACTCCAGCTGAACCTCCTGAGCAAGGTTAGCTGTGAGATCAGACCAAGTCTGAGGTGGGTCCACCAAACCAGCCTGGTGCTGTGCACAGTCAGATCTGGAAACCTCCAAGGACAGACCTGGGACAACCTGCTCCACTGTCTGCTGCCTTCTTGAACAAAATGCTTTTTTCTGCTGTCTAGTCTGATTCTCTCATTCCAGCCTGGGCACGTTGCTCCTCACCTTGCTGCCATGCTCCTAAAGAATGTGTAGGTTCAGGTTCTTCATCTGCAGATTGGTTTGTTTTGTAATTATCAAGAAAGCAGTTTTGTGTCTGCTCTGAACTCCAGGGCTCCAAGCCAGCCCAGATTGTCCTGCTCATTCAGGGTCTGCAATAGCACTTGTGAATGGGGCCAGTCACACTCTGTGGTTCCTCTGGCTGAAATGGCTGAAGAAAATGTAATAATTAGTGTTTCGTGACATTATCTCTTTTTAAAGAATGAAAAAGAGAGATTGCTTCTTTTTGTGCTGGCTCCATTCAGTGATTAGCTACCCAAAAAGTGTCCCCTGCCTGCATGTGGCAATTATTAGATAAGCACTTGAAGATATTCTGTGGAATTTATTTGTAAAGCTGATTTTGTTCCATGTAATTTCGGAGACACATTCTGGTTCATCTTAAATGAACTCAAAAGGCAAAGATTTTAAGTATCTTAATGGATTTCTAATTATATGTTAATTGAAACCTTCCTTCCCCAGGAGAAGCAAGCTGTTCTATGAGATAGTTCCTTTTTTGAAATGAAAAATATTGTTTTCTGACACGTGTTACCATCTGCAGACATGCTCTTTGGTTTGATTCCTTCTTATTCCACGTTCTGTCCACCAGGAAACTGAGCAGTGGGGCATGAACTAACTTGGCTGCCCCAAGAGCTGATCTGTGCTCCAGCTGCAAGGGCTGTGCTGCTGAGCCATGCTTGCTTCAGAGCCTGCAAGTTTCCATCAGCTCCATGCTAACAGCAATCCCAGAGAAACAGTGAAAAGTAATGCAGTGTTCATGAAAGCTGCTGGATTTACAGTTCTGAGAGATTAAATCTTGTTTTTTATTAAAGGGGAGATGTTTATCACATGCAAAGTGATGGTCTGAACTTGTCATCTGCTGATATGCTTCAAACCTCCCCTTGAGGAGGAAGAAATATTTCTGTTTACATGCCCCCCAGTCCACATCACACACTGAAAAAACCAGCTAATTTTGCTGGCAATTTTCATAATCCACTAGGAGAGAGTCCATTAGCCAGGGATGAGTGAGCAATTGATTTTTCATTTCAGCAGCTAAAAGGAGACAAGTGTTTGGATGTAAAGGAAATAAATAACATTTTAATTATTTTCATCAGAAGGATTTTTTTTTTTTTTTTAACCTGAGAAAAAAAAGAAAAACATTCTATTTTGGAACCTGCTACTAAGTGGCAGAGGTGTGAATGTGTCTGTCTGTCCTGCAGTGCCTCCTTGCAGAAACATGCCTTCAGGTTCTCCTCTGCAAAACCTGCTGCAGCCACGTATCCAGCAACGTTTTCCATTCCCTCCTCTGCCTCAGGGACTAAGTAGGTGGGAATCCACATTCCCATGATGTTCCAGTACCCTTGAGCCCCAGCCCTTGAGAATCACTGTCTGCAGCTCCCGGGAGCAGCCCCCACAGGGAGTCACAGCAGCAAACCTCAGCTTTCCTCACCCCATGGCCCTGGGGGGACACTGCTGGGAGGAAGGCCTGGGAAGGATGCTCTGCAGCCAGAGTGAGAGCCTGGCTTTGGGCTCTGAGCCTTGGGGAGGCAGAGCTAAGGGCCAGAGAAGTCTCTATGTTAGCAGCATCTGAGGGTGCAGCCCTTCGTGTGCTCAGCTTTCATTCCAAGGAAGTTCAAATCCAGGGTTTCTGAATTGCTGGGGGATTTTATCTCAGACCGACTGAATGGCCTGAAGGGTTAGGCTGGATATGAGAAAGAATTTCTTCACCCAAAGAGGGGTTGCACAGGGGAACAGCTGTCCAGGGAGGCACCATCCCTGGAGGTGTGTGAAAGAAATGAAGATACAGTGCTGAGGGACATGATTGAAGCACTGAATGGGTTAATCAGGCTATGGCAGGGGGAGATAGGTTATGGTTGGACTTGGTGGTCTTCAAGGTCCCTTCCAACCAGGAGGACTCTGTGATTCTGTAACTGGGGCTTCACCATGTTCATTTTGGCTGCTACTACTGGGGTAAACTGGAACATTTTGACACCTGCAAGAAGCATTTTTTTCCCTCAAAAATTTTTGGGAGAACCCCCCTGTATTATTTAATTCCTACCACTACCAGATTGCAGCCTGAATTTAGAGAGAAGCAAGGAGGAGAAATATTTTGAGTCACAACCCTCATGCCCTTCTGTTGCTTGAGGTTTCTAGGCAGAGGCTGCAACCACAGACTTTGCCTCCTCCTCTCCTGGTTAAAAGCAGAATTCCTCTGCAAATCCTTCCTGCTTGGAACACCTGGCCCCAAATGCCACAATTTAAGATATAAGAGTGTGAGTTACTCCAGCCCATGTCTGCCTGGGAGCTGTTGGCTCCAGACAACAGGGATCAGTGACTCCAGAGAGCTGTACAGCTGCTCTTCTCAGGAAAATCCTGTGTATTTGGAGAAATTTATATTCAAGATGACTTTCAATTCAGAAATGCACCTTTCAGTGCAAATGAGTTGGTGTCATTGAAGTAATTTTGTCAACACGTTGTGTATAATATCTATGCTGTTTAATGACACAACATCTATGAACAGAGCATTTGAATTGGTCAATAGTGTTTGCATCTTGAGGGTAGTATATTATGTTTGTTTATATGATTTGAGGCCCTTAAGAGCCAATCAAAGCAACACTTTCATAAAAATTCTAACAAATTAACCTTTAAAATGGAATGCTGAAAGTACACACAATTACTTTTATTCATGTTCCTTCCTTACACATTCTACAGGGGGATCCTTGATAATTTGTGTGGAGGAATCTGAACCCAATCAAGTGTTACATTTTATGTTCAGACCTCCATGCTCTTCCCATTGTACCTAACTGTTGTTTTTTGTTGACCTGAAAGTCATTCTCAAACTTCAGTTTCTGGAAGGATGTAAGTGAGGTCAGAACTCAATGTTAAAAGAAAATAACCACAAAGAAACAAACAAACAAAACAGAAATGCAAAATGTAGTTTTCAAGCATCTATATTTTCTGAGAGATTCCCAGACTCTGTTACAATCACTGAGTCATAGAATCATGGAATCATAGACTCATAGAAAGGTTTGGGTTGGAAGGGACCTTCAGGATCATCCAGGTCCAAGCCCCATAAAATGAATTAAAGGTGCTTTAGGAACAGGGATGTTGCTTGGTCCTGTAACATTCTTTACCTCTTTAAGAGTCCTATACCACGTTTAAATTTTCTTTTCTGAGTAATGTGTAATCTTTTCAAGGGTACAAGTCAGCAAATCAGGCTTTGATTGTCTCACTTCAGCCTTTGTATAATTTACAGATTAATAAAATAATCTATCCCAAGACTTTCACCTTCTAGGGAAGATGCCTAGTTGGGAAGGAAAACAAAACATTTCTAGAAATATTCCAGACTTTCTATCTTGTGCTCCAAAGCATGAACTGAATCCCCACAGGCTGTTAAAAAGCAAGTGCCTCTTGTCTGCTGCACACGTGGAAAGTTCAGCTCATAAAGCTGTTATGCATAATTCACATGGATGTTCCACAAAGTCTGCTTGGGAATAGCAAAGAGGAAAAATTAATTACAAGTTTTTTTAATATGCATTAAACCTTTTATCCTGCTGAGCAGGTGTTTCAACTTCAACAATAGGTTTCTAAAACTGCATTAAACCCAAGAGCAGCAGCTGGAGGAGCATGAGGTAGGACTGGAATAGGGCAGGAAAGGGATATTGGCTCCAGCTCAGCCCAGCTTGGGCTGCAGACACCCTGAGGTGGGCAGGGAGAGCAAGCCCTTGCTGCTGCTTTGCAGGAAAGACACAACATCACTTGTTCCAAGGGGTGAAGGATTTCCTGTCTTTATGGAAGGGGCCATTTTGAGACAGAGGCAGCACCAGTGGATTGAAAGAAAGGGCTTGTTCAGATCCTCAGGTGCTTTAATCCAATGAGCCAAAATGAATGCCTTGCTCCTTCTTCTTGAATTCCCTCTACAGAGGTTGTGGGTTTGCTCAGAGCGATGAAACAGCCCCCTGAGCAATGGGAGATGCCCTGATCTAGGGTGGTTTGCAAAGGAGGCAGTTACAGGAGGGATTTCCCATCCCTACTCTCTGAGCAAACTGGACATACAGACCTCAGCGAGCAGAAATGCTCCAAACCATCACACCTGCTGTTTGGAGCTTTGTTCATATCACTGGTGTCATGGCTTTCAGCTCCTGAAACTGGGAACAAAACACACTTCTGAGGAAGAGAGCCCAGCATTCTACAAACTTGTAACCAGGGGCAAAAGAAGAGCTGCTGCAAGACTTCACACTCCTTCCAGAGATGAGGTGGCTGCAAGAACAGGCCTGCACTTCAGCTTCAGACTCTGGGTCTTCTAAAAGTTTCCTGGATAAACTTACACCAGGCACTTAATCTTTGCAGGCCTTAGCCACAGGGTTTGCCTCCCCTCAGGCTTTATCTGCTGGGAAGCCCCTTGAGGCCACGGGCACCTCTGGGCAGTTCCCTGGGGACACGTTCACACTCAGGGATGCTGAAAGGAGCAGCAAGAAAAGGTGGGTTAGAGATAAAGCAACAAAGACATCAAACTTTCCTCTCTGCAAACACGTGAAAATGCTTTTGTTCCAGAATCAGGACATGAAGATTAAAGAGGGAATATTTTAATAGAGAAACAGCCCTTTGTTGAATCACTTCAGCATGATGGTGCCTCGTGGAAAGACATGATTGCAGGTGGTGCATAACCAACCTGTGCCATTCCCTGACTCTTCAGAAGTCTTTACTGCCCTAACATTTCCCAAGGACTTTTTATTTTTTCTGACAGTTCTTCCTGCCTTTCAGAGAGAAAAAAAAACTCAACACATTGCAAGGTTTTTGTTTTAATCCTTCCCTAGAAAAAGCTGATTTATTTCTGCAAAGTTTATGAAAGGATTCCTTGAAAAAGTGTGTTCTTTGAGCTCTTTAACCTCTCAGCAAATTAAAAGGACTATAATCAATATAATCACTTTCTCTCTAACACCTGAAGTTATTTACAAATAATTAACTCACAATCCTTCATCTGTTGAAAATGGAAAGCTCTTCCTTGATCCCACTGGGATCATAGAATCAATAGCATCAGTCAGGTTAGAAGGGACCTTAAAGATCACCCAGTTCCAACCCCCTGCCATGAGCAGGGAACCACCAGCCCAGGCTGCACAAACCCCATCCAACCTGGCCTTAAAAACCTCCAGGGATGGGGCATCAACAGCCTCCCTGGGCAACCCATCCCAGCTCCTCACCACCCTTAGAGGGAAGAGGCTTGCAAAAATATAATATAATAACATTTATCTAAATGAGTGTCCCTGCAAAAGAGAGAGGAGAGGAGAGGAGAGGAGAGGAGAGGAGAGGAGAGGAGAGGAGAGGAGAGGAAAAGAAAGGAAAGGAAAGGAAAGGAAAGGAAAGGAAAGGAAAGGAAAGGAAAGGAAAGGAAAGGAAAGGAAAGGAAAGGAAAGGAAAGGAAAAGGAAGAAAGGAAGAAAGAAAGAAAGAAAGAAAGAAAGAAAGAAAGAAAGAAAGAAAGAAAGAAAGAAAGAAAGAAAGAAAGAAAGAAAGAAAGAAAGAAAGAAAGAAAGAAAGAAAGAAAGAAAGAAAGAAAGAAAGAAAGAAAGAAAGAAAGAAAGAAAGAAAGAAAGAAAGAAAGAAAGAAAGAAAGAAAGAAAGAAAGAAAGAAAGAAAGAAAGAAAGAAAAGTCTCTTGTAGTTTTTCTTGTTTCCAGTCATACAAAGGATTGCAATCATTCTCATAATTACTTATTTCTTGACATGACAAGAGCCATAAAAATGGTACTAATGAGAAATCAGCTTTTTGAGAGGTTTCAAAAGAAGCTGTGCAGATGTCTTAGTGTTTAAACAGCCCTGTTCCAGCAACTGTGCCTCAGTCACATTTTCAGGTCTGAACTCCTTGCCAGCTCCCTCACTGGCCCCAGAGGGCTGTAACTTCATGTTCTCCTGTATCAGACTACATGCTTTTCCTCTTCTGAAGGCATTCAGATCCTCTGTCACAATCTGTAATTCTGCTGTAGGAAGGATGTGAGTCTCAGCCTGTGAGCCACAAATACTTGTCCCAGTCTTCTAAGCAGAAAATGCTGACAACTCTTTTCATCTTTTTCCCAACAGCTGGGAGAAAAGGCAGCTAAGCTCAGGTTGCTCCAACTTGCCTATGGACTTGAAGTATAGTTTCCTTGGACCTTCTTAGAGTCCCAGGTGTGTGATATTACCTGGGTTCTGGGGAGAAACTCTGTTTCTTCCATCTCTTACAGTATTTTGGACAACATGTGGCAAACTGCTGCAGTTTCATCTGGGAAGGCAGTTTCCCTTTCTGTCAAAGCAGGTAATAAGAATCATAGAACAGCCTGGGTTGGAAAGGACCTTGGGAGATCATCTGATCCAATATTTCATGGGAAATGAGGCCTAGGGGACCACACTATTTACCACACTGACCAATCATATCCCCAAAACCTCCAGAGCTGGGGACTCTACCACATCCCTGGAGTGGTTGCTCCAGTAAATGATTGTTCTTACAATCTGTAAAAAAAGGTCAAGATGAAACTTCTGCCAGTAAAACTTGTACCCACTGCCCCTCCTCACGTGGCTCCTTGTGGAGAGACAGTCTCTGTGCTCTTTGTAGCTGCCTTCCAGGCACTGCAATGCTGTGATGAGGAGCCTTCTCTGCAGGGAGAAGCTTAATTGCTCACAGGGAGGTGATGGATCCCCAGCATTGGACACTCAAGATTCAGCTGGACAGGGTGCTGGGCCATCTTGGCTAGACTGGGCTTTGGCCAAGAAAGGGTGGGCCAGTTTGATCCCTGAGGTCCCTTCCAACCTGTTGTCCTGTGATTGGTTTGGTCATGAGTTATTAGTCAAATACATAGATTAGCCAGACCTGGGATGTTTGCTCTCCTTGTGGCATAGTAATAAAACATGATGAGCACAAAAATAGAAATTTGTGGGAAAAAAATACATGGAAGATGCAGGGAAGAGCTCCAGTTCAATGTAATTGCATTCAATATAATGTGTATGCATGAAAAAGCATCCCAGGTTTGCCCCCTTATGTTTTAGTTACCTATAAATTGTCAGTCAAATCAGATCAAACTGGTTGTGGAGCATCCCCAGGTCAAAGCAGAAAAGTCAACACATAGAGCAAATATTTCACCCAGTGCTGTAATGAGCAGGGAGGAAAAAGTGATCTGCCTAATGAGGGTTGGTGCTGGGGAGGCAGGTGGGTGCTCCAAGGGAGCTGCTGCTGCTTCATCCAGCTCCCTCACTTGGATGTGGAGACATCACTGACCAGGCAGAGTGAGGAAGAGAGTGGCTGGGAGAAAGAACTACCTGAGATTCCTGTCAGGAGCTCCACAAATATCCCAATTCCTGTTGTGGAAGTGCTTTCTGTTGGAAGCAGCAGGCACCTTGCAGGCAGGGGATCCAGCAGCCCCAGAGGCTTCTGAGGCTGGAGCTGTCAGAAATGGGCTTCCAGTGTGTTTCAGCTTCAGAAGCAGCTGGAACATGGGCAGATGCATCTGAACTTTTAAGTACCTTCTGATTTCAGTTCCAGATTCTGTAGCACTCCATGGAAAGACTCACTCAGAGGCATCCTGAGCTTGTTGGCTTGAAAGCTGCAGCACCAGAGCCAGACGAGCATCCCGTAGCAGAGCTCAGTGGATGCAGCACCCAGGACACAACATCAGGAGGTAAGGAGGTATGGCAGCTCCCAGGCACATGTCAGGCAGGCAGATGCTGTCTGAAAGGAAGGTCTCTTCTTTGGCTTGGCAGCTGGAGATTGTGGTTGCTCATCAAATGAAGAAGCACAAAGAAAACGCAGCAGAAACACGAAGTGATGTTTCTGCAAAGCCCCAGAGAAGCACCCCCGTGCACACACACTGATGTCCAATGCCAGGGCTCTAAACATGAGTGTTAAGACTCCAAATATGCACCCTCCTTATCCAGACCCCCCCAGCTCAGCTGGTTGTCTGTCCTTACCCCAGCCCACCTTCCCCTGCAGAAGGGCCGGGTGCTCGGTGTGAGCTGGGGCTGCCCCTTGGCCATGGGGAGCTCAGGAAACACCTCCCGTGTGTGACAGGGGTGGGCACTGGGGTGGAGAAGGGATGAAGCTCAGATCAGTCTCCTCAGGAAACACGGGGGTCTATCCCCGTGCGGGGAGAGAGGAGGCAGGAAGCCTGGGAATGCAAGGAGGAGGAAAGGGGGAAGAACACTGTAAAGCTGTGCTGAACCAGCACACTGATGCAAAGTGCCATCTGTGCAGAAATTGTGAGGCAGTCAGTCCCAGCACTCGATGGCAAAAGCTGAAGGTCCCTGGGATCTCTATTCTACCCTGACTCTGGAGTTCTGTGCTTCATGCACGTTAGGGAACATTTTTTTGCTTTGCCCTCAACAAACCAGGGAATATCCCCTGAGGACACCAGGCTACATGGCCCTCATGATGTTCTTATGCTTTTCATTCAAGATAGAAATGTTTACTCTCTGCTTCTTATATTTCTGTTTAATATTTTGGCTGCTTTATTTCTTCCCTCTACCCTGTACCCCTTACCCAAAGCCATGTTCTCCTGCAGAGGCTGAACAAACCTAAAGGTGCCCTCCAGCTCTCTGTGCTGGCTTCTGCTTGCTTTTGTCAGGCACAGAAGGAAGCAGAAATCTCCTGTGCAAATCTGCCACTGGCCCAGAGGCTTTGGGGTCTGAAGTGCAGCCCTGTCCTGTGGCCCTGCCTGCTCAGGTCTCCCTTCCCATCTGCCACCCCATGTTTGGCCCTCATGACTTCATGATTGCCAGCAAAAATCCCAACAGTCAGTTGTCTTAAGCTTCCCTTTCTGACTCCCCTAGGTGTGAGTGGTGTGAGTGCAAGGTGCTTCATGCTTACTTACCAAGTCCTGCCCTGAACAATGTGCTGACCTTTCAAACGCTGCCTGTGGAAGTTGGGTCTTGTTAAAAATATTCTTTCTGTCTTTAAATTTACCTTGAAGCATAGCTGGAGGCTTTCAAAGAGAAGTACTTCAGGACTACCATCTATGCTGGCTCACAGATAAGCAGGCAGCTTGAAAGCAGGGAGGCTCAGCCCGGGCTGAAGGGTTTGCAGCTGATCAGGTGGAAGGCAGGGATGTCTCAGCTAATGAGCAGTTTCTGTTCTTCACATAATTAGAAAGAAAAGGGGCTGCACAGACCACTGGCTGCACCAACATGTTCCCTCTGTCAAGGAGCAGTTTCCCACTTTCTGTTAGTGAAAAATCAGGAATCTCTGCCTGCTCCCAGGGATCTTTGCCTGTGCAAATGGACCTTACCCAGTTCAAAGGAACTGGGCCACCAGCAGCCAGTCCTCAGCACTGAGCCTTCCTTGGTGCAGCAGCACCAAGCAATATATTATTCAACAAAATAAGATCTCCACAAAATAAGTTCACATGGCCAAAAAAACCCCTTTTGGATGATCACACTTCTGTTTAAAGAGAGCTTTGAGGGATCCTTCAGCTATGTGATGGTGTGTCCTCTTTGAACGTGCCTATGGTAAAGATCATTGTATTACAGAAAAAACATCCTTATGCCTGGTTTGTTTCCAGGGTGCTGTGTTTAATGACAGCTTCAGTATGGACTCCTGAGCCTTGGTGTCCCCCCTCATTTCTGTTTTTTTTTGCTGATCTCTGCAGAAATGACACCGAATTGGGGTAAAAGATGAGAACCCCTAAGAGCTTTTGTCTGTGCAGACACAGACATTGCCTGCATGTAGCTTTTCTTGCAGACTTTCTGTAGCTGCAGCAGTTTTTTGCTGAGAGAAATGATAGGGCCTGATGTCAGTAAAATCTGAGTTGGGTTCACAGCCCTTAGTGTCCCTCACAAGCACAACGTGTGTCACAGGCTGAGGTGGGACCTCTCAAATCTTCAGCTTCTGTGGCAAAACAAAGAGGGTGAGCTGTAACATTCAAGAGAAAGAACTTCCTGCACTGGTGTCTGAGGAACAGCCCTTGCTAATGAGCAATAGCTCTGTCATAACTGCTGTGGTGTGGCCTGTCTTTAATGACTGAACCCATGCCCAGAGAGAGTAAGAAGTGCTTGTATTTAAAAAACCCCTCACACTTCCTGATCCTCTCACACTGGCAGACAGGTCTTTTAACCAGTGAAACACAATTTGCTGTATGATTGTGGCACCACTGATGAATGGTGCTGCACAGACATCATGGGGCAGCTCAAGAAGAAAGCAGGAGTGTTCTTCTGTCCTTCTTTCCCTTATTCCATCTTATTTCTTCCAGTTATCATTCTTCCCAAGCCAGGATCTCCTCTGCTTTGGCTATGACACTCCAGATAACTAAGAACATGGGTCATTCTGTGCTTGATTCTGTCTAGAAAAGCAGTGGGTGTGTCTGTGGGATTGCACTCTGGAGTTTGACACATGATTTAATCCTGAGGCCCTTTCCCTATAGAAACCAAGAGGGTTGCTGTGACACCAGGCCAATGCAATGGAGCAAAGATAAGAGATTTTTATTCACATCCTGTCTTCTTAGGAAAAAAAAACCTTCAAAAAGGTTAAGGACAATTCTGTCCAGACAAGGAATTCTCAGAAGAGAATATAGTGGTCCCAAACCACAAAGAACATTTGCTGTAATCCATAAAGGCCACTCAGATTTCAAGGAAGAAACAGACGCTTGTTACTAATTTTATTTCAGTACAAGAGAGGCTGGTTTGGTTCACCATGATGCTGGAGACCAGAAGCAAAATATTCCTTGGAAGTGTCTCTTGTTTCCTATTGAATGCTCTGATCCCTTTGTATCCCAGTTATTCCCTCTCCAGTTTTAGATATCTGAAGGCAGACCCTGGGCAGAGTCACACTGCTGCAAATAGGCTGCAAGGGGACTGGCCATCCCCTGGAACATCTGTGGCACTGAAAGCTGACTCCTCCACAAGGGTTGCATTCAGAAAAGGGCCAAATACAAGTGTGATTTCATCAACCAGGAATTTCTCTTTCCTGCCAGCTCTGGCCCTCCCAGCTGAGCAGAGCTGGGGGTCTTGTGAGCAGGGGCTGCTCAGGAACTGACTTCTTTTTGGGACACATGCCCCAGGAGCCTGACACATCCCCTTAGCAACCTGTGGCAGCAAACAGGAGCCTCCTCCAGATGCTGTCTGGGATGGGGTTCAGTGTCTGATGGCTTCTTTGATCTGGGCACTGGTGGGTTTATCCCAGCTCTCCTACCTTGGGTGGCCAAAGCATTTCCACTGATAGCTCTCTAATAGAGCAGTTTGCATTTATGGTTCAGACTTATTGGCTTATAATGGATAGATTTGCTTTAGTTCTTCAGGATTTAGAGGATTTTCCTTTTGCTTCACTCCCTGCTCTTACATTTCTCTTGGCCAGAGTGATATTTTATGCCACTTAAATGGCACATTCGATTTAACATCCTAAGCACCCTCATTTTGTCTTTGCATCCCAGCAACTGATACCAGGTGTCCCTTGGACTTTGTGCTCTTTTGGTATTAGCCAGGTTTCTTCTGCATGATGTGGCTAGACAGGAGCCTGCTCCCTGCCAGGAGCAGACACAGGTTGTTCAGGTGCCATGACATGGCAGAGCAGAAAGGTTAGACAAGTTTTATTCCTTAAAAGGACCCAGAGGGGTTTTTTGAAGTTGTTCATTTGTTTGTGTGACATTAGATTTGTGCTGGTATTTCTCTTGTGGAATAAATTTGTATCCATTTAACCAAAATGGCTTGTCTTAAACTGGAAGCAGAAACAAGTAAGGCCACTCTAGTTGCTGTCACCAGGAATTACAGGGCAACCTGCAGAGCTCCTCGGGCTCCTGCACAAAGGGATTTCAGGTACCTACATGAGGAAATGGGCTGAAGCTGCACCAGGGGAGGGTTAGGCTGGATATGAGAAAGAATTTCTTCACCCAAAGAGGGGTTGGACAGGGGAACAGGCTGCTCAGGGTGCTGGTGGAGGCACCATCCCTGGAGGTGTGTAAAAGAAATGAAGATACAGTGCTCAGGGACATGATTGAAGCACTGAATGGGTTAATGAGGTTATGGCAGGGGGAGTTAGGTTATGGTTGGACTTGGTGGTCTTCAAGGTCCCTTCCAACCAGGATGATTCTGTGAGAGGACTAGAGGGCACCAGCATGATCTCTGGCACCATCTCATGGAAAGCCAGGCAGGCAGGTCTCCTGGGGCAGCAGCCACCAGCTGGGCTTTGCAGCACAGGAACTGAGCTGAGCTGGCTGGGGGGCTGCTCTGGGGGCTGGAGTTACCCACTGGTGTCAAGACTGAGGCACTTCTGGACTCCTGTGGAAGGGAAGGGTTTGGTGTCTGGGGACAGTTCATCTCAAAGACCTGCATGTGGAATGTAGGTGCCTAAACCCAGCACAGGAAGGGCACCCACATCCTGAGCTGCACAGCCAAAAGCTGCCAGGAGGAAAATGTCAGTGTCATAACCTCTGCCATGCTGATCCAGGACCCCAGGTCCTGTCCATGGCCTGCTGGTGCCCAGTTTGCTCCCTGCTGGTCCACTCATCCCTCTGCAACCACACTGGGAAACACCTGGTGCAGAGCAGAGTGGGACCCAGCCCCTTGGTGCTGGGAAGGTTAAAGAGGAGGAATCTCTCAGCACAAGGCTAGAGAGCTGAGATGCCTGTGCTGCTTTGCACTGGCCCAGGACACTTTCCTGCCATTCCATGGAGTGTCTGGGGGAAGAGTTGCATGACTTGGGAGAGGCAGAATGTGAGTGATGAGGCCAGGCTCAGACATGTCACAGCCAGCTCCCAGGCATCATGAGTGTTAACACCTCTTCAATAGGGGAATATATTTAGATTGTTTGTGCTAGCAGGTATATGTTAGTAGGAGTTTTTGTTACTGTCTCTTATTCTGGTTAGGACTGTCACAGTCCCAGTGAATTCTTAGTCAGAAAATTTCCTTTCATAGTGTCACTTCAGGCTAAAATAAAAACCTTTTCCCAAACAGATTTTTTTACAGCAGAACAGGTACAATGGGCTGTTCAGCTGAATTCTATTGACTCTGTAGATTCAGGTCTTAATGTTCCTCTTTTTTATGATCTCCTCCTTTTTGTTTTAATACTGTTCTGCTTTTCCTTTTTCTGCACTTTGCATATCCCACTGACAGCAGCTGGTGAGGAGCCCTTGGTCAGGGTCATGTTGGCTACTCAGGCATCACAGACACAGTGTTGTTGAGCTTGGCTGCCTCACACACACTCCTGCACTTCCAGTGATTACTTCCAGTGCCAGCTGGGATACCTATTGGTGAATCCAGAGCTGATGAACTGCACAGGGCAGTTGTTGCTCCAATTAACCTACTCTGTGCTTCAAGAGATCTCATTTTTTTTTCATTAGGGAAAGAAGAAGTGCAGGGACAGACTCTCTTTAGCCAAATTGCTCCATCCTTCTCCCCACAGGGAGAAAAAAATGAAGTCAATTTGGTGAACAAAGAGTGATCATTACTGGACATCTGCAGCTCAGAACTGGGACACAACAGAAATGTGAGGACTGGATGCTTAACAGTTCATTGGAGGTTTTATTTGCACAGACAAAGCCCTTTCCCAGCAGACTGTGAGAAAACCCTTCCTTTAGTTTAGCTCTGGTGGAAATTGTTGGTTTTCCACACAACAAATGTGTTAAATGATGAATGCAACCACGAAGGTGCTCTGCTTAAATGTCAGCTTTCAAAATCCATGTACATTTGCTTCACAGAAGGGCTTGAATCTTGTCACTCACAAGGCAGGAGTCAGGGCTGTGGGAATGCAGGGAAAGAAACGTTTCCATCAGTTTCCTCCTTTGCACCCTCTCTCTGGGATGAAGGAAACAATTGCAGCCCTTGTCTTCTGGCACAAGGCTGAGAGACAAGCTCTGGAGAGGCTGGGGCAGCAGCACAGGAGGTAACACCCCCACAGGGTCACTCCTGCCCTTGGCTGGGTGCTCCTGCTCTCACAGCTACGTCAGCAGAAGGGAGCAAACATCACCCCAGAGCTGCCCATGGGGCTGAGCACAGGCAGGCTCAGCACTTCCCTGCAGATCCAAGTCCTCTTCAGGTGGCCTGGACAGACCATCCTGAAGCAGGACCAGCTGCATGAGGCTCAAGTCAGCCCCACAGGCTCTTCTGGAGCTCTTGCTAGGAGTGTTTGTGCCTGAGGCTGCAGGGTGGCAACCCTTTTGGTGGCTGGAAGGAGAGGAAAACATGAGCCTCTGCATCTGATTGTGTGTTACACCCCCAGAACACGCCGAGTCTCTCCTGGAGCCCAAGCTGCATGGGAACAGGCTGCCCAGGGAGGTGGTAGAGGCACCATCCCTGGAGATGCAGGCACAGGGAATATCTGCAAACTGTGTTTTCAAACACTGCAGGACTTCACTGGGGCAGAATGGAGCTGCAGGATGCTCCTGCAGGTCCCTCCCAGCTCAGCATATTCTCTTCTATGATTCAGTGACTTTATTGCTGGGCTGTGATAGACCCTTTCTCAAGTCTTGGGTATTCCCAGCCCAGAAGGCTCCCAGGAGTGGGATTTGCAGACAAACCTCTAGCAGTGACACAAAGATACTAAAAAGCAGGGACCCTGAGCAGCAGGGCTGTGCACAGGAGCAGGGGCTGCAGGTTCTGCAGAGAGGCAGCTCCAGCTTTCAGCCCTGTGCCTTGGAGGCTCATTCCTGGCACTGAGGGACAGATGCAGTGACATGCACACTCATCATCACCTTCTACCCCTGTCAGAGCTCAGGAGATGCCCTGCAACACTGGGCAATGGGGTGCAGTAAGTCCAGCTGGATCAAAACTGGTAGGAGACCTTGGAGGAAACAGCATCACTCATTGGAAGGTCTTGCACCTGAACCTACAGAGGCTGGTTGGGAATTTCCAGGTGAAAATCTCCTTGTTGGACAAGGTTGTTCTGTGGAACCTGCTTGCAATGCTCCTCAGAAAGGATTCACCACATGAAGTATTGTGATCCAAAACATTTTACAAGCAGAAATTGCCACTCTGAGCTTCCCAGTCTGCATTCTGGAACGTCACAAATGGTCCCTGTTTACTCCTCCTCTCCTGTATCCAAGTCATGGATGGCCAAGTACCTCCCTCCCAGATCTTCTCTGAGGCTTCTGTAGAGGCTTTCCTGGGTCTGTCTATTGTTCCTTTCTCACCTTATGAAAAACAGATGGTAAGACTCTTCTGATGCAGCCCAGGTATCTCCACTGTCACCTGTAATGTCACGTTCCTGCAGCTTTCTCATAATCATGTGCTGTTGGGAGTCATTCACTTTTTGCAGAAATAAAGAGCAGATCAGGAGCTCCTCTTGGCCACCCTGGTAGGACCATGTTCATCCAGAGAACAATCAGGGGAAAAGGACTGTGCATCATCACTGGAAAAACTAAACATCTGAAGGAAAAAAAATCATTAAAATAAATGAGTTGCCAAGAGCTTAAGAATTTTCTGAAAGTGAAACAGGTACCATGGCTGCTGCAGCTTTTTTTAGTTACACTTTGATTATTTTAGGAGCTCTGGAATGACAAAAAAGTTGTGGTGAGATACAATAAGACACTTAATCACTTCAGAGGTTCAAATTGAAATTAAATTTATTTGTCTCACGGAAACACACTTTCTAAAGGAAATGAAGTGTCCTTTGACCAATTTCAAGGCAATTCTGCCTGCATGTGCTGCTGGGCTGCTCCCAGGGAGCCTTAAGCTGTGCTCACACTGAAGGGCCTTGCAATGACAAGAATTGATTCAGTCCAATTCACATGCTCAGATAATTTATTCAGCCAAAACACTTCTCTGTGCCCTTTCCTGGAGTGAAGGGTTTGCCCTGGAATTGAGTTGTTAAGAAACAAAACCAGTTTGCATTGATTTTTTTCAAACACAAGCAGGTAAATGCCCCAGTTTGCTGTGAGCACCAGGCTCTGCTGCACTGGGCAGGAGCCCAGGGCACCCATGTCTTGGCCTTGGATTTCAGCAGGTTTTACCAGCACAGGAAGGTGGGGGTGCAGCCAGGTTGGGGTTACTTGATCATAGCATTGAATCATGTATATATTTAAACAAACAAACAAACAAACCAAACCAGGGAGAACTATGAATGATCATGGGGATGTGGAAGTGGTAAGATGTGAACCCCCTGCATTCAAGCACAAAAGCAAGACTTTAATACCTGATATTGAATAAATGGAGAATTAGTCATGAAACCATTCTAGTGGTGAGATACACTGGAGTGTGAAACAATCCTGCTAAGAAACTAGAGGAAAAACCTTCCCTTGGGAGTGTTAAAAGCAATCAGAAAAAAATGGTGGAAATACAATGTTGGGCATTGCAGTGAGCAGGGTGGGTGGATTAGGTGACCTGATGAAGGGGTAAGACATGACAGGGTGTGTGTTCTGGTCTCACAAGGAGCTGCTCTGGGCCCTTCAGATGCCAGACAGAGTGCACAGGGCTGTGAAACACTGAGGGGCCTCAGCACTAGGCTTCACAGCCCTTGGATGCCCTCGAATTGTGCTGCTGAAGTATTCATTTCCAAAGGTAAAGCATCAGCAGCTGTTAGAAAGAGAAACACTCCTCAGATGAAGCCACCCCTGTGGGGTGTTTCACTGCACCAAAGGTCATACCAAGGGAAACTGTCTAGACAGGGTTTATTGCTACTAATTCTTGATGATAATAATAATTATCATGGTTAAGGAAAGCGGAGCAGAACAGAAACATTTCATCTTTCAGGCTGAGGTGGAAGTGCAGTTGGGAGGAAGGTGGAAATGCAGGTGGGTTGAAATGCTGCTTGGGAGAGAGGGTTTGCATCCCTGGAGCCAGGGGCAGCTGGAAACGTGCAGCACTGGCACTAATTGCTGGGCCACTTGGAGCCCCGTGTCCCAACCTGCCACTGCCCCACTGGGTGCACAGAGCTGGCAAATCACCTCCTGAAAGGTTTAGGCCTCAGTAGGTTTCCATTTGCTTCATTATTTCAGCAGATTCAGTGTCCCTGGGACACCCCAGGGCAGCTGGCACCTTGTTTTTTAATGGGTGACTTTCAAAACTTTGTTGTACTTATTCATTGGAGCATTTTCATCCCTGACAAAATATTTGCAATTACAAGGAAATGTTTGTTGTGTTTTTCTTTTTCTCCATTTTCTACAGATATTAATGCCCTGAGAAGGGCCAGGAGTTATCCTGGGATTTCTGCAGGGTTTTATGACCCTTTGTACTGAACAAGCAACTGTTGAAGTTCATCTGGCATTTTACATGTGAAAAAGACAAACTGGGAGGGTAGGAATTGTTTTTTAAAAGCAAAACATTTTTACTAACAATTTCCTCCTTAAAGCATCAGAGACATCATTAAAAAAAAAAAAAAAAAAAAAAAAAAAAAAAGCACAAATCCAAACTGGTTGTTGTTATTTGTTATTTTTTGATCCTGTCTGGATCTGTGTGCCTGTTCATCTCTGTGGTTATGCCTGAATGAAACAGACCCATGAAATACATAAGTAGAGCCTTGAAAATTCACCATCACTTACTCAGAGGACTGGCCAGCCCTGCTGCACCTGCATTTCCATCCCACAGAGCCCAGGGCAGCCAGGCAGCCCCAGCCCCTTCTCTGGCATCTCCCACTGTCAGTGGCAGCTTCGCCCCCATCCAGGCACTTGGAGCCCAAGGGTCTCTCACAGTCTGGGTTGCATTTCCTCCTGTGATCTCACCCCACATTCCTCACCCAAGAGCTAAATGAGATGATAATCTGGTGACTTCATCACAGACCTGACCTTATCTTCCCGCAGCTCTGCTGGGTGCAGTGCTGGCTGGAGCTGCTCCCCCATCATCCAGCTGACTGGGTGGGGCTGCTTTTATTGTCTTTAGCACTTACAGAATCATAGAATCATAGACCCACAGAACCTGCTGAGTTGGAAGGGACCCATCAGGGCCACGAATCCAACTCCTGTCCCTGTGCAGGGCACCCCAAGAATCACCCCATGTCCCTGAGAGCATCAGCCAAAGGCTTCCTGAGCTCAGGCAGGCTTGGTGCTGTGACCACTGCCCTGGGGAGCTGGTTCCAGTGCTCAGCCACCCTCTGGGTGAAAACCCTTGTCCTGATACCCAACCTCAACCTCCCCTGATCCAGCTTCCTGCCATTTCCCCCAGCCCTGTCACTGGTCACAGGAGTGAAGAGATCAGGACCTGTCCCATCTCTTCCCCTGGTGAGGAAAGTCACAGACTGCAATGAGGTCACCCCTGGGCCTCTTCTTCTTCAAGCTGAATAATCCAAGTGACCTCAGCCGCTCCTCACAAGTCATCCCTTCCAGACCCTTCACCATCCTCGTAGCTCTCCTTTGGACACTCTCCAATAGCTTGATGCCATTTTTATACTGTGGTGCCCAAAACTGCACTCAGTACTCAAGGTGAGGATGCACCAGTGCAGAGTAGAGTGGGACAATTACTTCCCTCGACCAGCTGGCAACGCTCTACTTGATGCACCTCAGGACACAGTTGGCCCACCTAGCTATCAAGGCACATGGCTGGCTCATATTCATTTTGTCATCAACCAGAATACCAAGTTCCTTCTCTGCCACGCTGCTCTCCAGCTACTCTTTC
>NW_009952438.1:840067-851581 GCF_000747805.2 Chaetura pelagica
CCCTGGGGAGCTGGTTCCAGTGCTCAGCCACCCTCTGGGTGAAAACCCTTGTCCTGATACCCAACCTCAGCCTCCCCTGATCCAGCTTCCTGCCATTTCCCCCAGCCCTGTCACTGCTCACAGGAGTGGAGAGCTCAGGACCTGCCCCATCACTTCCCTCCTGAGGAACCTCAGGCTGCAGTGAGCTCACCCCTCAGCCTCCTCTGCTCCAGCCTGAGCAATCCCAGTGACCTTAGCTGCTCCTCATATGTCACCCCATCCAGACCCTTCCCCACCCTCGTGGCTCTTCTTTGGACACCCTCCAATAGCTCAATGTCCCTGTGATGTTGTGGTGCCCAAATCTATTCTAGTGCAAGTCCATGCACACCTGGCACAACTGCAGTAGGTGCCATTTCTATCCAGCACATACCCCTGACAACAAGTGTACTCCCTGCTAAGTGTCAGTACCTTCTGAATGTCTCAGTCAAGGCATTTAGAAGTACTGGTCCTAGCAAGGAAGGTGTTTTTGAACAGATCTGCATGAGAATTCTTGGGTAGGAGACACGTTCCTCTCCACAAACAGTTGATTTCTGGGCAGGCTGTAACCACAGGGGGTACCAGGAGAAGGGGCAGGGGGGAAATGCAGAGACTCCTTCTTGTATTATGAAGAAAAATTCCTGGAGTATTTAAAGTCTAACAGGATGTGCCTCTGCACAGACCAGTTTGGGAGGTGACAGTTCAGCTGGTTGCTGACCTGTTTGTTTTTAAGGACCAGCTTTATTTGGGAAATGTTCTTCTCTTGCAGTGCAGCTGGGGAACGTGCCCAGCCATGTGGGACCAAAGGCAGCATGGAGCCTGACCCACCTGGGAAACCTAGTGTCACAAGGCCAGGTCTTCTATCTGTGGGAAAGGGATTTGCACAAGGAGAAAACGTTTCCCAGTGGCAGAGAACATCACATCTCACACCAACTACCTTCGTGGCTCTTGGTTTCCACTGACTGTGACAAAAGGTGTTCCTCAAAATATGTGGGATGCCTTGGAGGCTGAGGTCAAGGCCTTGATCCCTGCTGTGCTGGTGCTGACAGGGCAGGTCTCTGGACACACAGGGCAGGTGGGGTGTGACAAGAAGGAAGCTGGGGACTGAGGTGGACAGAGGGATGAAAAGTTGCTTGTCTGTAACAGCCCAACTTCACCTCATAATTTATATCACAGGATATTCATTTGCTGAACTGGCTTTAATTCAGTTATGGGCTTTAGGGCCTCCTTATCATGAAGCACATGACTTTAGAAACATAAACAGAGAGTGGTTCTAGGCTTGGAACAGGAGGATGTGAGCTGTAACCTGAGGAAAGATTTATAGCCTGCACATTAACTACACAAATGTGAGGAAGTATGAACCCTCTGTCTCCTCAAATGCTGAGACAACTCCAAGAATCTTGCTGGACACAGTTCTCTTTTATTTTTCTTTTCTTCTGCTTCTCATTCCAGGTGTTCCTGGTGATGTTCTCACTGAGCACAAAGGCTCTTCCTGGTGGAGCTGTGCAGTGTCAGGTTGCACTGCTCTGCTGCTGGGTGATGCAGCTCCTGGCTGCTGTCTGAACAGCAGGATGGTTCAGGGGGGGGGCACTGGCTGAAGTGCAGCCTCAGTCTGGAGTGGGGAACTTTCCAGAAATCCCACTATTTCCCTGTGGTCACTGGAATGTTCCTATTGCAGGGGGGTGCTAACCAGGGAAGGGAAGGGATGGAGCACAATGCTCCTTTACAAGCTTCCCATGCAGCAAAGTTTCCCCCAGACTTATTCCAGGCAAAGCTACTGCCTTTGCTCTTTTCCTCCAGGTGCCAGGAAGGTCCTGAGCTGGGGCCAGCCCTGGTGAGAAGGGGAGAAGGTGTTGCTGGTGTCCCCAGGAAGGGGCTCACCAAGGGTTTAGGACTCTCCATTGCACCCAGCCAACCCAGCAGGACACAGCCTGACTTCTGGTGGGCCACGCTGGGCTACTGGCCACTCAGCCTTGTTCATCATTCAGGATACCTGGTAACTCAGCCCCCAGGGCCAGAAAAATGGAGATCTGACTGAATTAACCCATTTCTGTTGCCTGATTCTGCTCCTTTGACAATTTTTTGAGTTGCTTTGTCGCACATACCTGGTGGGGCTTCTATAAAATCTGCAGAGGAGGGCAACAAATACCAGCTGCAGATCACTTGTATTTCAGTGCAGGGTATTTCTTGGGACTGTAAATTAAGCATAAGACATCTGGGGGAAAAAAAAGAAAAAAGAAAAAAAAGAAGAAAAGAAAAAAGGAAATAAACCCCCTTTCTCATTGACCTCAAGATGTTTTCGACTTCTCTTACTCTTCTCCTTCTAAGTAAGATGCTTCAGTTTCTCTCTCAGGGGAGATGAACTGATAGTGATACTGAAAGAGAAAATAGAGTAATTACAGTTTCAACTCAGCTATTAACTTTGAGGTGGTCTCTTAGGGGTTAACACATTACCTGCAGTTTGACTTTAAAATGGCATTGTAATTGACTGCTGTTAACCTGCTTCAGGGGTAAGGTACAGGTACTAAATATATGACATAAATAGTTGTTCCTATGGGTAAATGTTCAGTTACCAATAAAATTCAAGCTCAAAATGAGACTGCTTTTTAGGCAGCACTCCAGTTAATCCAGGAGGAGCTGATTCCCAAGGCAACCTCTGCAGCCATAGTATCTACTTACAGTGGAATCCTCTGGTTGGGGCAGTTCATCTCCACCAAACATCTGCTTTGAATCAGAGCACACACCTCTCATGGATAAGCTGGAGACACATTTCTCTGGCTTTATGTTAAAGTCAACAAAAAGATACCCTCTGATTTAGCAGACTTTGGATTAGGTCCTTGGCTGCTGTGCTCAAGAGCAGGGAAAGCTATAACATACCTCATCAGTCCCGGGCTGTGTCTGGAATCTGATCCTGCAAACATGCATGCTTGCAGCTTGATAAGGGCCAGGGCAAAAAGAAGGCCCAGCTGTGCTGCATGATGGAAAGCAATTAATAAGACAAGTAATTTGTGTATGGGACAGAAACACCATCACAAGGAATCCAGTTTCAGTGCTGGGCTTGTGAGATTCAGGCTCCTCTCCTACACTCTTGATTGTGAACCTCAGCTCGTGCATGAATAAACTGGGATCCTGCAGAGTCTGTTACTGAAAGCTTTGTGGGAAATAGGTGTTGTGTTCTGGGGCTGTTCCAGCCCTGGAAGCAGGACAGCTGTGTCCATGATTGCTGCAGGTGGCACTAACCATCCTGCTGGACACAGGGCTTTGTGTCCCTGGCACCCATGGGCAGCAGAGCATGGGCCCTGCTCTCAGCTGAAGGAGACCTGGCTGCACTGGCCAGGGAGGGGTTTGTGCTTCTCATCACAGAATCCTATCACAGACTCATAGACTAGTTTGGGTTGGAAGGGACCTTCAAGACCATCCAGTCCCACCCCCTGCATGGGCAGGGACACCTCCCACCAGCCCAGGCTGCTCCAAGCCCCATCCAACCTGCCCTTCAACACTGCCAGGGATGGGGCAGCCACAGCTTCCCTGGGCAACCTGGGCCAGGCTCTCACCACCCTCACACTCCACAATTCCCTCCTCATGTCTCACCTCAATCTCCCCTCCTCCAGTTTTCATCCATCCCCCCTTGTCCTCTCCCTCCCTGCCCTTGTCCCAAGCCCCTCCCCAGCTTTCCTGGAGCCCCTTCAGGCACTGGAAGCTGCTCTAAGGTCTCCCTGGAGCCTTCTCTTCTCCAGCCCCAACATGTGGCATGTAAACCTGGGGGTATAGATGGGCTTTTTTAGATCATAAACTCCACAGGCTGGTTACTGACCTCCTCATTGCCAACAGAAAAGGAACATTGCTAGAAGAGAAGTTGTGGGTTCATCATACATACAAAAAAAAGAAAGCTGTGCTATCCTAAAGTTTTTCATAGGCTTTTGCTTTGCTTTACATACTGTAAAACAATTAGAATTCTGGTGTTTACTTTGAACACTTTTTTGCATTGCTGTGAGAAAACCTCAAAAAACTGGAGATCAATGAGAAAAGAAACTAAAATGCAAACAAGTCAGGGCAACAAGCAGTAAGAATAAATATATGAATGAGAAATAAATTAATAAATAAAAATACTGCTCTGTTGAGACAAGAAAAAACATGGAAGAACTGAAGAATCTTGCTGAAGACCAGCATGGTAGGTCTCAAAGAAAGAGAAAGTTAAGGAGTGCTCATGGTCAGCTGAAGATGTTCAGTCCAAGCCATGGATCATTGTCATGTTGATCTGCTCAACTGCAGGGGTTTGCCCTCTGTGGAGACAATTCTGAGTGTCCTTGTCCTGCTGCTGTGGCACCAGTTTATTTGAAAATGTTGCTCACAGGAAAGCCATTGTTGTCTTTCAAGGTGTCCCTTCTACCACCCTGCTTTGTACTAACCTGTTTAAAACAAATGTTTAAATGTCAAAGGGCCTTAGAAAGTCGAGGCCTTTGAGTACAACTCCTGTGGGAGTCTTACATCTACTTGGAAATCCAAGGTCCCAGGGACCTTTCAGGATACTGAAAAATCACCTGATTCCAGAAGGAGAAATGATATCTGAATAGTTTCATATATTCCATTCGAGACTGGGTAGCAATTAATTCCTGGCTTACCCTGATGGCAAAACGTGGCCCCCCAGAGCAGCCTCCCAGCACCACTGCAGTGCAGGCTGGTGAAGGGCCCTTCCTGCTCCTCCACCTGCACATCTTTGCAGCCCCTGCAGCTCTGGCTCAGCTCCAGACACCCATGCACACCAACAACCCTTGCACACCCCTGTGAAGCCTGCAGAGAACACTTGACCAAAGGAGGGCACATCTGTGCCTCGATGGGCCAGGCTTAATTCCCACCATGGCCTTATTTTTGATTATGTGACTTGATCCAGAGGCCACTGCCAACACTTCCTGCACGTTGCAAGGCTTATACTGAGGAAAGAGGGTGTCACAAGCTCCTCTGCATCCCGGGGGATTCCATCCTTCCTTAGGAAGCAGGAGACCATGGGGAGCAGCAGCCCAGAAGTTGCCTGGTGCAAAACTGAAACCAAAATCACTTTTCTGAGATGAGGTAAGGAAGAAAGGGCTGAGAGGGATGTTGGCCTGATCCAAACACACTGGCAGCTCGTTTGGTGTTTTTATTTTGGATTGTGGATCCAGAGCATAATCCTGTTTTCATTGGCAGTGAAGATGAGAAGCAGCAGAGATAATTCTTGGCGGGGATTTGCTGCCACAATCTCAGCAGCTTGGCAGGGAGCTCCAGCAGCTGCACTTCCCTTCAGAAAGAACTACCTGAGGACAGATTAACAATGCTGATCTATTTCAAGTCAGTTTACTTTCCCTGTTAGACCATTTAACTTTTGTTTTTTCCTGTGATACTTGTTCTCATTACCATTTGCACACTTTCCCAGAGAAGCAGCCCATCACACACACCTTGCAATAACAGGGAAGCCTGCAAGCAAGGTCAGAAATCATTCAGAAGGCAGGGAAAATAGAATATTTGTTTCCCACTTTGGAAATACACAGCTAGACAATGTAAATCACAGAAACTTTTCTCACCTGTTTCACTCTAACCTTGACAGGTTCAGGAAGTTCTGAAACTCAGGTGAAAGGGTGAGAGGAGATGCAGCTGCTTTGGGCCAAGTTGTGTGTGTCCCTGAGGTGGGACTGCTGGCAATGACTTTCCAAAATAAAGAGGTGGAGACTCCAGAGGGATCTGGTTGGGTGTGGGGGGGCACTTGCCTCAAGTTTGGCATGAGAAATCCAAGGAAGAGCTTGGTTGTTCCTCCTAAAACCTGATTCACTCCCAGGGTAAACTGATCCAGATGAAGTAATAAATGTATTCCCATTATTTCTTTCTTTCTTAGGGTATTATTACTGTTTCTATGTGTAAATATTGGCAAGATGTCAAAATACTCAGGTAGGCTACATAAACACCTGAACAAAGACAGAAATAACAAATCCACTATTTCCTCAGGAAAAAACAAACAAAACCCAACCTAAACCACCACTTCGATCTACTCTTTCCTAAGGAAAAAAACAACAAACAAAACCCAACCCAAACCACTACTTCTTCTATTTGATGACACTTATTTGGCTGCAAAAGCTTGGGTTGTGGCTGTGCATCTTCTACCTGACAGAGTGTTTCTGTGCTCTGTCCATATGCCCAGGATTTTATGGGTTGTACAAACTCATTTCTTCCTTACTGTATCTGGAGCTTGGTAGCTGGAGAAGAGTAGAAGAAAGGGTGGGAAGTTACTTATCTTGGTTAACCTGCACATCTGGAAGTGTTCTAGTCCACACTGGTGGCAGGAATAGACTTGATCTTCCATTTTTTTCAATGAATCTTTAGTTCTGAGATACCTGCTTTAACAAATCTGTTGGCCAAGAGTGCCTGGGCTCAGATTAAATCTCCCACATGCAGATCACAGCCTGAATATTTGCCCTCCAATTTCCAGCTTGATGTACCTTGATATGAAGGTGTCAGGAGTTCATCTTCTTGTCCCTTTTAAACAGTGACACGAGGAATGACCAGAACCTGATCCCTGCATTGATCAGTAATAGAAGCTTTACACTGACCAGCCCTGGGCTGACATTTAAAAGACATGAGAGAAGAAGCCTTTTTAATAGCACAGTGTGGGAATTCTGCCATTCTTCCTGTAGAGTCTTTGTATCACCAGCTCTTTGCTCCTGCAGCAAAGGGATTATCCACACAGGCCCTAAGCACAAACCTGAACTCCAATGAAAGCTCAAATTAGCAGCAAAACACTTGCAGCTCAATAAACTGAAAAAAAAAATAATAAAAAAATCATTAAGAAGGTAATAGTGAAGGACTCCAACTCATGTTTAACTCCAGCATCCAAGTATTATCTCTTCACCCAGTGTTTGCTGTGCCCAGTGCTCATCGTGCACTTTGTGCAGCTGCAAAGCTGGGAAGGGCCCTGGCTGAGTGTGAGAACACAAGGGATTGATCCCAGCAGGAAACTCTGGGCTTTCCCAGGTGACCTTTCTCAAGAGGTGAAAGCAGCAGCAGTGATTCCGATGGGAATGCTGCCAGGGAACTCCCTGAAGGGAGCCCTGCAGAGCTCCCAGCTGAGGCCCTTGCTGGGCTGCAGGACAGAATCATCCTGCTTGGAAGGGACCTTGAAGATCATCAAGTCCAACCATAACTTAACTCCCCCTACCATAACCTAATCTACCCATTCAGTGCTTCAATCATGTCCCTGAGAATCACATCTCTATTTCTTTTAGACTCCTCCAGGGATGGTGACTCCCCCACCTCCCCGGGCAGCCTGTTCCACTGTCCAAGCCCTCTGATCTCCCCCTGGTCCCACCTGCCTTTCAACAGGCTTTGATCTCCACCCTGCTGGAGCTGTAGGCAGGAATTCATTAGTAAAAACAGAAGCAAGGAAAGAGTCATTCTTGCAAAGTTTTAATGAGATGAAACAAACAAATGAGTTAACCTTGCTAGAGATGGGCTCATGGGGCTTTGCTTTCTCTAAATAAAAGACAGAAAGCGATGGCAGTCTGAGAAAATGAAGTTAGGCTTTTAATGCAGTGAGAAGAAATGACCCAACCTGCAGCAGCCACACTGGCATCGCCCAGGCAGCCCAGGCAAGGGCAGACAGGGAGGAGCAGGGTTTGTAACCCAGCTGGGCTCAGCCTGCTCCCACCTCTGGCACCCAAAGCTGCCCACAGGAGCTCGTCCCCATGGCCCAGGGCTGGGCTGTGCTGGGGAGGGAGCAGGGCTGGTTTCCTTCAGGGTTTGGGATGTGAGCAGGGGAGGTGCTGCTGCTTATTCTTCCTGCTTGGCTCTGGCTGGATATGATTGGTATTCCTGACTGGTAAGGAAGCACGTGTTAGTGGAAACCTGCTGAAGGAGCTGTGCTAGTTATTCAAGCACACACACCAGAAAAAAAAGCTTGCAGAAACCTTGTCTTCTGCCAGTGAGCTGTAGTTTTCAGGAAGCTTTCAGAATGTTTACATATAGGAAGGGTTAGTGGGAAAATTCCCCCTGGGTTGTGGCTGCTGTAGCAGCATTGCATGAGCAAAAAGGAAAATATTTACTGATTTTGTGTTTCTTTGCCAGCCTCAGTAATCTGCAGTGAACCCTGCACTGAATTGCTGCCTCTGCTCGTGTAAAATTCCCTCTCCCATTTTATATGCTCTGCAACAGGCAGAAGACAAATAACATGATAAGAAACATTTACTCATAATTTTAGTTCTATTGGTTTTTTTTTCCCCTTTCTGTTCAGGATAGTAAAGCACAGGCTACCAACTGATGTATCTTATTTCTGAGCTGATAACCAGGGATGGGAAAGGGATGGGGGGCAGGAACCCATTAATTTAGATAGTTTCAATTACAGCTTAATGGGCCAACTCCACACTAACCTAATTTTATATTCTTTACCCTCAGCTCTGTATCACTGATCCTACTCCCACATGGATTCTCCTGCCATTCAATACTCAGAAAGTGCTTCTCTGCTTTATCTTTTAGGGGCTAAACAACATTCCTGACCTCTCCATCAGCAGCTGACCTCCAGGGGCTCTGATTCCTCCTCCCCACACAGCCACCTCCCACCCAGGGGCAGAAGGAGCAGGGAAGGTGACCCCCCAGCTCAGCCTGGGGGGTTTGCTGGGCTGCATCCCATTCCCCCAGCTGGAAACCCCCTTCACATGGGGTCCCTTTGAATGGCCCTGGCCAAAAGGACCAAAGGGGACGTTCTGAAGACTTGCCATGGGAACCTCTCCTGGCCCAGGGCTGTGGGACCTGACCCACCAGACCCCCTGAGGGACACGGGCTTAAATCTGTGCATTTTAAGCAGCAGGCTGGGATCTGGTTCCCAGACCTTCCTCCCCCAGTGCCCCAGCAGTGCCCCACCTGTGAGCACCCCAACCCCTATCACCACTGCTACTAACCCCTCTTCCACACCAGCTGATATTCACTCCCAGGTTGTCTCAGCAGCAAACTGAACATCGAGCCATTCTCATCCTTAAGTTTTAGGGTGATAGGATCCTTTAAAATCAATAACTAATGTTCTAGGCCTGGTATTAAACTTGATAATCAGTAAGCTGCCAACATTTTAATGGTTAACCTTTATTGTTTGATCTAACTAGAAGTAGTACATTTTATAGTTAAGATGCCTTTTTGCATTCTAACTTGAACTTCTGTTCCGATCTCCCCATTTCCCTACGTGGCCGGGCAAAGGTGAGAGATATTAACTCCTTTATTTTCTTTATTAGCAAAATTAAGCAATTTTCATTATTAAGTTTTAAGATTATAGAATCTTTTAAAATTGATAGTTATGTTCTAGGCCTAGTATAAAACTTGATATTAAACAAGTTGCCAACATTTTAATGGTTAACGTTTATTGTTTGATCTAATTACAAGTAATAAATTTTATTGTTAAGATACTTTTTGCATTCTAACCTTGGCTCCTTTTCCTGTCTCCCAATTCCCTACAATCTGACTGTGCTTGTGCCTTCCACTGGCAGGAGTTAAGACCCCAGGGTTATATGCAATAAATCTTGACCTGTGCATACATGTCTCCTCTGCCACCCCATCCTGCTGGGGACAAACACCTCCCCAGAGCTGTGCTGGTGCAGCTGGCATCCCCAGCATCAGCTTCACTGCCATTTAATAACACATCTGAGTCCTCACAAGTGTGTCAAGCTGGAGCTCTCTCCCATGGGGCTTGGAGGCAATATTCAAATCATGTGTTTATTTCTGTCACATGGGCACCCATAAACCTTGAATAAATTGGGAGAGTTTCTTGACAGAAAGCCAGTTTTGAGTTTTTGGTTTTCAGAGAACCATTAAAGAACACTCAGTCTGGACTAATAACACTTCCCCAAATTAAGATTGTTTTTTGGTACTAGCATAAAGCAAACTAGTTCTTTTTATATTCAGGTAGCTGAAGGCCTGTGTTAATTAGAGGGTACAAGCATATTAGTAAGGAAGGAAAAGACACTGCCTGCTTTTGGTAGGTATATCCCACAAAAGGCTCAACAAACCCCAAAACGTAAGAGTTAGGATTAAACTTCACAGCAACTAAAAACTCCTACACTGTGGAAATATGAGTTGGAATAAATTAATACACTTCCCAACTCCCAACTCCCAACTCTACCTTGAAGTCAGACCATAGGTTAATCATTCATTTAATAACCAACTCCTAACAGCTTCCATCACCCAGAGGGCAGCAATGGGACTAGTTCCTAGCCCAGTTGCCACTGCACACAAGGTTTATATGATCACCTGGTGCTTCTGTGCCATGAGGTCTTTCTTCCCATTTGCTTCTGAATCCCTTTGGCCAGTTTGAAGCCAAGTTAACTGAGGGCTGAGCTTGCTGAGTTCCCACACATGTAATGGAAACAGCAGCTAAGCCAGAGAAGGGAAAGCTCATCAAAGCCTCTGGAACAGCCCAGCTGAAGGAAAGGCTGAACCATCAGTCTGGGCACTGCTAGGCACCCAGAAAGTCATGCAGGAGATGGACATTTTCTGACACCCTCTGTCCTGAATGGAGCTTTGGCTTGATCTCACAGCATCCATGGCCCAAACCCACACCAACCACAGCCTGTTACCCCTGGATGGCACACAGCCCCTTTCTTGCTGGAGCTAGCACTGTACAGCTGCTGCAGCAGTGGAGGATGCTAAGGGAAGCTCAGCTTCCCTCTCTGAATATCTCTGTGCACTGACACAGAGTAGGGTTGCTTAATCTTTGTCTCTGAGAGGGGAATCCCTGGCCAGGACTCTTGGGGTCCTTCCTGGGACAGAGGAGCTGGGGTCTGTTCCTGCACTGCAGCCACCCCTAGGCAAGGGGCTCCAGGCTGGGAACTCCTGCTTTGTGCCCTCTGGAGGGCAAAAGCTCTGACATTCCTTGAAGGAAGGAGGTGTCAGCAGTCTTGTTCCTGGTTTCCCTCCCTCCCTCCTGCTGGCATGGAGACACCTCTCTCTCCATTTTCCAGCTGTGCTCCAGGGAGCATTCCTGGCTGAGCTGTCTGCTTTCCCTGTGTGCCAGAGCTCTCTGCCCTGCACAGGGTGTTTCTAAACCTCGAGAGAGAGGAGGGGCTGAGCTCTGGACCCAAATGTCTGTCCCACTTTCGGGTAACATCCCACTTTCTGCTTCTAAAGCCCTCACAGCCCCAGTGCCAGTAGGACCAGCAGGATATAAGAACACCTGTGCATGGCAGGTGCTGGAGCACAACAGCACAGAGCTTCCCCTCTGGTGGGAGGGCAGGCTGGCAGCCAGCTAATGGTTATAGGAAACCTAACAGCAAAACATAATGGCAGCTCTACCCAGCCCTGGAAACCACCACTGCCCAATCTGCAGCAGCCTTTCATTTTCACCCCTTTTCAGGCCATTAAAAGGCTGCAGGTCCCTTCAGTACTGTCTTCAAGTATCCTCAGTGTAGGAAAAAAGTGAAGATCTATTAAACACTGGCAAGTAAACCCAAGTACTAGTACCTGTCAGAAACAGCCTTGGCTGATTCATTAGTAGCT
>NW_009952438.1:851637-882064 GCF_000747805.2 Chaetura pelagica
TTAAGGTAGTTATAAAACTGAGTTAAAGATGTCTTAGAAATAAATGACCATTCACAAAAGGTTATTTTAAGAAAATCTCAGTTGGCCATTTCAAACCCTTTGCTTGTTCATTACTTAAGAAGCAGCAAGCAAATCCCATCCTTTCAAGCCTTGTTAAATAATTCCTTCAGAGGATGCATGTAAATACAGCTCCATTTATATTCCAGAGGGTTTCAGTAAGGATTTTTCAAGGTACATGTTAGTTCTCTCCTCTCAGTGATGGGGACTCAAGAGCACAGCCACTGGTTTGACAATGTTTAACTGCTTCCAGCCAACACTGAGCTGTTAAAATAATCAGGATTTCATTTTCCTCTCCTCTGCTGTGTGGCACAGTTTTCTGGGGCCTCACACAAAACGCCACAAGGAATTTTGCTCTTGGGGGAAAAAAGATGTTAACAGAAACGAGAAACACTCTTGTAATTGACTATCAGCTTTGTGTGGGATGAGAAGCCTGCAGGCTGAGCCCTGAGCCCTGAGCCCTGAGCCCTGAGCCCTGAGCCCTGAGCCCTGAGCCCTGCCTGTTAAATAAGAAATGCATTTTTCAGTTGTTCTTCCTCTGAGCTGCAGTGCTGGGCAGCTGTCATGCAGTGAGTGCATCCTGCTGTACCATCCCTGACCTCAATGGAGGGGCAGGAAATGGGCTTTTGCTGTCAGCTCCTCATGCTGCTGCAGACCTGAGCCTCACTCACCCATTACTTCCAGTCTAGTTGCACCTGACCCAGCGCTCCCCAGTCAGCGCCACTGGAGGCCCCAGAACAGCCAGTAGTGATGGAGCAAGTGTCACTGTGGCCAAGCCCTGGAGCCACCAGCCTCAGGAACTTCCTCATTGCCATTGAAATGAAGGTTGCTTCCCATGGGGCCTTCCCAGAGGCTGGGCAGGGAGCACAGCCCTCCTGCTGGGAGCTGGAACTCAAAGCAGCAGCTTGTGGGGAGGTGTGAACACTCCTGCCTATGCTTACTGACAAAATCTGGGCACATACAAATTACTCATGTTTGCACCTGAAAGCAGCAGAGCTGACTGGTCTGCACAGCCATGGGGATGCTCTTTTCATGCCCTCCTCCCTGTGCTGGGAAGGGCAGTTCTGGGGCTGTGCTGGGGCCAGATGAGGTACCTGGATCTCTTTGTGTCCCTGTGCTGACCTGCCCAAGGTTTTCTTCAACTGGAGTTTGGCATTTCAGAGCTGAAATCTGGGAGTCACTCCTCCCTGCTGTTCTGTGAGCACCTCAAACCACACACAGGCTGGACCTGCAGCAGCTTGGGGCAGTTTTATTGCCCCAAGACCCGGGCAGCCAGTCTCCCATACAGTGACCATGAGACTTCCTTGGCTCTGCAGTGCAGGCAGCAGCAAGCTGCCCCATTCCTGCCCTCGGGCTCAGCACGGATCCCAATGCACCCCAGGGATGAACAGCAGCCCCTGCCTGGGGCTGGTGGACACGAGTGGTGGGAATGTAGAGCCTTCTGCTGCAGCAGCTCTGCAGAGCCATTAGTCTCTCAACTCGAAACGTGCCAGTGTGTGGGTTGCAGCACAGGCTGTGTGTGCTGACCTCAGTTCTCTCTTGCCACTCACTCTGGTGGAATAAAGCAAAGCCAGCTCTGTCACTGCCACAGCACAGCCCTTCCCTTCCCACTTCAGCTGCAGGGTCCTGAAAAGCTCTCAGGCAGCAGGACATCCACAGCTGTGTGTTGACATGTCTCTTCTCAGTCAAGGTCATTTAAAAAAGGAATTGATCTATGGAATTTTATTATTCAGGATTCTATTTAATAAAATATAAAATGAGACAATGCAAGGTCCACCCACTGGGATCCTCTCTTCATACAGTCCTGTGACTGGAATACTGTGCCCAGCTCTGGTGCCCCCAGCACAAGAAAGATACAGACCTGTTGGACTTCAGAGGAGGCACCAAGATGATCCCAGGGCTGGAGCAGCTCTGCTCGGGAGCCAGGCTGGGAGAGTTGGGATGTTCAGCCTGGAGAAGAGAAGGCTCCAGGGAGCCCTTAGAGCAGCTTCCAGTGCCTGAAGGGGCTCCAGGAAAGCTAGGGACGGGCTTGGGACAAGGGCAGGGAGGGAGGGGGCAAGGGGGAATGGATGAAAACTGGAGGAGGGGAGATTGAGGTTGGACATGAGGAGGAAATTCTTCACCCTAAGGGTGGTGAGGAGCTGGGATGGGTTGCCCAGGGAGGTTGTTGATGCCCCATCCCTGGAGGTTTTTAAGGCCAGGTTGGATGAGGTTTGTGCAGCCTGGGCTGGGGGTTCCCGCTTATGGCAGGGGGGCTTGAACTTGACGATGTTTAAGGTCTCTTCCAACCTTAATGATTC
The DNA here is from genome assembly GCF_000747805.2 of Chaetura pelagica. Lineage (NCBI taxonomy): Eukaryota > Metazoa > Chordata > Aves > Apodiformes > Apodidae > Chaetura > Chaetura pelagica. The sequence goes on from NW_009952438.1 coordinate 853,995, forward strand.
TATGATTCTATGACTTCCCTGTCCTTCACATTCCCTGGGATTCCACATCTTTCCCCACTAAAACAAATCTTATTTTCTGTATTTTAAGCTTTAGTGTAAGATACTCCCCAGTATTATCCCTCCTCTGCCTGGATGCTCAGGTGGAAGGCTTTAATTATTAAAGACCATGAATCAATTATTTCCATGTTTCTGGTAGGTCACATCTTCCTTTGAGCTTATCCATATTTCCTGGTTTTCCCTCAGTTTTTGTGCAGGTGCATGCCATGCAAAGCCTGTGTGCTGTGAACCTGCTCCAGTTCTGGGTGCTTCAGCCTTCCAGCACCTGAGCAGGGCAGTTTTGCAGCTGACGTGGGTTGAACCCAGCTCGTGCAGCTCTGGGAGGGCAGGAGGGGCAGGCCCAGAGGATTCCTTTCCACACAGAGAAGTGTGGGACGTGTGGGGCTCTCCCTGTGTGGGGCCATTTTCCTGCACATCCAGCAGTTGGGTCAGATGTTCAGCCAGACTTCCTGCAGCCCCTGCCAGGCTCGGCAGCCTCCTCGGGCTCCCTGGCACTCCAGGCTGTGCTGTTCAGCACAGGGCTGGTCCTCAGGTTTAGCTCCTGCCTTAATGAACATGGTTTTCCCCCCAGTGAAAACAGTGCAGTGCCAGATGAACGTCAAGGTTTTGCTCCTCACCTCCTAAAGCACCTGTGAAAGTCACAAAAGCTTCTCGTGCTGCATCTTTAATGTGCATCACACCTGTACCTCCCTGCAGCTGCACCCCCACATCAGCAGCAGCTGGAACACCTCATTGTGGCTGCCAAAGCCCTCCCTGTGCATCACATCAGTCAGCTGGTTGTTGTTACAAGGAAAGTGTCACCAAATCCTTTCTCAAATATTTAAAATAGTTCTGGCAAATCACGTTTCTCTAATCCCTGTACAGCTCCTTCAGGCTGAAACAAAACACCATAACAGGACATGACAAATGCCCCAGGACCTCTGCTCTGATTTTATTAGCTCCTTTGCACAGCCAGATGAGGCTGAGTCCAAGAAAACCCACAAAAACCAGTTGTGCTATAAATGCCCATTTCTCCCAGCAGTCAGGTTGTTATGCCCTGCCTGGCAGCAGCAGCAGCTGCCAAGTGTGAGCAGCCAAGGGGGTGTGGGGCTGGACCACAGGGGCATCCCATGGAGGCTCCCAAAGGTGAGGTGAGAGAAGGGAACACATAGATGGTCTTCTACAGAGCTGCTGGGGGCTGGTTCCAGGCAGGGGTGAGGGCCTGGGGACACTGCAGGTGTCTGACTGCCCCGTCCTGCTGCTGGAAAGCACCTGAGAGCTGTGATCTGTGGGGTTGGTGTGACTGTAGGACTGGGCAAACCTGATGAGAGGAGACCCAACCTGGCCCATGTTGCTGCAGAGGAGCAGGTGCTGCCAGCAAGGCTCAGAGGGCTGAGAGTTCTCCTTGCCCAGGCAGCCCAGAGACCACCAAGCACTCCAGGGCAGCCCAACCCCTGATGCTGCAGGGGCTGGAGCATCTGCCTGTGAGGAAAGGCTGGGAGACCTGGGGCTGTTCAGCTGGAGAAAAGGAGGCTGAGGGGGGATCTGCTCAGGGCTGATCAATATCTGCAGGGGGTGTCAGGAGGATGGGCCAGACTCTGCTCCAGGGTGTCCAGGGACAGGACAAGGGGCAATGGGCACAAACTGGAGCCCAGGAGGTTGAAGCTGGAGATGAGTAAACCCTTCTTGACTGTGAGGGTCCCAGAGCCCTGGGCCAGGCTGCCCAGGGAGGCTGTGGAGTCTCCATCCCTGCAGACATTCCAGCGCCACCTGGCTGTGGTCCTGTGGGAGCTGCTCTAGGGGATCCTGCTCTGCCAGGGGTTGGACTGGGTGATCTCCAGAGCTCCCTGCCAACCCCACCACTCTGGGATTCTGTGATTCTTTTAATTTTATCTCTTCTTTACTTTTGTGCCTTGTTACTACCCAATGCTTGAGGCTGCACTGCTTTATGCTGTTCCAGAATACCAAGACTACAGCAAGTAAATTCACTCCAGAGTTACACCAGGATCTGGCAGGATTTCTCTGTGACCACCCTGAGGATTTCCTTCCTCTGCCCTCCCAGCTGTGTAGCTGCAGAGCCTGGCAAGTGAGAGGCACTATTTTTAATCTCTCATTCAACAGCAACGTGGTAGGAGTGGGAAATAATAGTTGCTTTCAATACAGGAAACTACACAAAGTGCCTATTTTATGAGCTACATTTAAAAAAATAAATCTCTTTATGTTGATTGTAATAATCACTTTTGCTACTCCAGCCTATAGACTTTTCATTTAGAAGTTTATTGTTAATCAATGCTGTATTTAGAGCAATTTTTTTGTGTGTGTGCATATGTCTCTGAATTTTAATATGCTGAAGAACCTACTCAGTAGGGTGTAAAAGGTGATTTGGAAAATTAGATTTGCAAGTACTTCAATAAAATAGCATATACAAATAATAAGCTGAAAACATTATTAATAAGGCTGCCATATCAATAACTAGGTGTTAATTTTGCATGGATATCCCTAATATAGCACAAAGACCTTTGGTTTTCTTTCTGAAATTGGGGCTAAAATAGGCAATTTTCCTTTAAATGGCAAAAGTTGTGCATTAATACCAAGGCTCCCATGCCAGGCAGATTCCAGTCCCTTCTCAGACAGGGCAAGACAATGCATGCTACAAATGTAGCAGAAAAGAACTTTTTCATGTGGGAAATGAGAGACCTTATGCTCAGCTTTGTTCCAAGAAATGGAATTTGGGCTGATTTTGAAAAAAAAACCCCCAACCCTCCACATAACCAGGCAGAGGAAAACATTCTGCAGGAGAAGGTGGAGATTGGGCAGAGAAACAAGTGGAGCAGTTACACTGGAGTGTTGGACAACATTCCTAATGGGATGCTTCAAATAACAGAAGTAATGATACAATTAGCTAAATGTTTTTCAAATTCAAGAAAGGTAAACTTATCACCCCCAGCCCTGAGACAGGGAGTGTGGTGTTATGTTCCTTCCCACCTGACCTCCAAGCCCTGGAATTCTCTGTGACACCCAAGCTGCTGGAAGGGAGAGCAAACTTGGAGATGGGGAAGAGATGGGGTTAGGAGGGAGCCCAAAGTCTTGCTGAGCAGGGGAGTGTCCAGGTAAACTGAGCAGCCCTGACTTGCCTGCTTCAGAGGAGGCACAAGGAAGTGCTGACTGCAGCCTGTAGCACCCACAGCCTGGGACAGCCAGCACAGGTGCTTGCACTGAAGACCTGGGTGGAGAAACTCCCATTTTCCACCCTGGGACCGGATCAGATGTTGCACTAGCCCTTGCTTTTACAGATGATTAAAGCAGCCTGTGTGTGTGCAGTGCTGGCAACCCCACCACATGCTGGGCCAGGCTGGCAGGGTCTGTGCAAACCTGCTGAGAAAAGCCTGAGGAAAGAAAGCCTGGTGTCCTGAGGGTGGCAGAGGCTGCTCCGGGCAGAGCTGCTGCAGGGAACAGATGAGCTGCTGCCCTCCCCACAGCCCCACTTGTCTGCTTGGCCCCTTTGGTACCTGGGCATGCTGAAGTGAAGAAGCAGACCCAGACCCACGCAGGATCTCCAGGAAGAAAAGATTCTAGAGGGGCCTCTTCCCAGATCCTTCAGCTGTCTCTTATGAGCAATCAAAGCCAGGAGCTCCCAGGCCAGGCTAAGAGGACGTTAATTACGGTGGGTATGAAGACAGTGCAGCTCTGAACTGGTTAGTTTGGGGTTTTTTTCACCTTTATCTTGGAGAACAAGAGGCTGAGGAGGTGCACACTCTGTCCCTGACCTGCACATCTGAGCAGAGAAAGAGTCTATGTGGGGAGCAGATAGAGGTCTGAGGAGAGAGGTGTGGGGAGAAGGCTGGAAGAGCCAGAAATGCCCTTTTTCTGCACAGGAGCACAAAGATCAACCAGCTGTGAAACTGCTCTTTTAGCAAACCCTGCTTTCTTTGTTTCCTCACAGAGACCAGGACAGGAGGAATCCCCACCTGGCTGCCTGCTGTTTGATGCCAAGATTCAGCCAAGAGCTCCTCTTTTCTTGGTGAGAGAAGATCCTAAGGAAAAAAGCAGAGGTGTTTTCTCTTATACTGGTGCCTGAGCCCTTGGACAGAAAGGTACAGCTTCCTGCCAGAGGCCTTTTCTAGGTATATTTTCTCTAGGCTGAAATTCTTGTTCTGCTACAGGAAGTGAAGGTTTTGCCTTTCTTCCCAGAAAAATTCCACCCACTATAATAGGAAAAGAGAAGCATTTATGCTTCCTGTTCCTGGTCCCATTCAGACCTTCACAATCTGGTAGTGCCTTTATCCTGGAAAACATGGAAATGTATGTATTTTCCCTGTACTGCAGGTGGAGAACGAAGGCAGAAGTGAAGTCCCCATGACGTGCTGAGCAGGGCCCAGCCCAGCAGCCCTGGGAACAACGTGGTGGTTGCTGGACACGATGGAGGAGCTGGGCTGAGGCTGCTGCAGAGCAGGGGGGAGCGATGCCTGGGCAGTCAGACAGGCTGAGAGGGGCTGTGCTGACCCAGGGCTGCTCCCACCAGCACCCACTGGGGGAACCAAACAGGCTCAGCTTGGGGTGAAGGATCCAGGTGACTCGTGGCTGCAAAATGCCTGTAACACCAGGTGTGGCACAGCCCTGACTGCCCATAGGGCAGGCACAGGCTGTGGGATGAGCTGGTCAGCCCTGGAATCACAGAACCAGAGAATGGTTCAGCTTAGAAGGGACCTTCAAGACCATCCAGTCCCACCCCCCTGCATGGGCAGGGACACCTCCCACCAGCCCAGGCTGCTCCAAGCCCCATCCAACCTGCCCTTCAACACTGCCAGGGATGGGGCAGCCACAGCTTCCCTGGGCAACCTGGGCCAGGCTCTCACCACCCTCACACTCCACAATTCCCTCCTCATGTCTCACCTCAATCTCCCCTCCTCCAGTTTTCATCCATTCCCCCTTGTCCTCTCCCTCCCTGCCCTTGTCCCAAGCCCCTCCCCAGCTTTCCTGGAGCCCCTTCAGGCACTGGAAGCTGCTCTAAGGTCTCCCTGGAGCCTTCTCTTCTCCAGGCTGAACACCCCAACTCCTTCCCTGTGCAATTATGCCAGAGTGGGGTGGCCACACAGCCACTGACCTCCTGACATGCTGTATCTCTTCTTTCTACCTTTTGGTTTCCTTTTGGGATTTTTCTGGATGCAGCATTCCTTGCTGATTGCTCTGGAAGCACTTGGGGGATTTGTAAGAGTAATAATGTATGGTAGGTTTGGCTGGGAAAATTCTTTTTGACAAAAAATGTTGAGGTTTTGAAGGTTATTTTTGTTGTGTGTTGGAATAAAATCAAAGTCTTTCAAAAACTGTTTTGGAAACTGAGCAGAGCAATCCATTAGGGACCCACTGGGAGGTGGGAGGTTCTCGTTTGGAGCTGAGCAAAGCAGGATTATGGGTCTGGGTCTCTCCACCCCTAAAAGTGAGCCCTAGGTACAGACTATCTGAAGGTGCTACTCCTTCATTCTGGTTCAGATGAGAAATTCCACTCTGGACCTTTTTATGGAAAACCAATATCATTTCATTATAAAAGTTTCCTTTCAATATATTTGTATTTTCTTTTAAAAATCTCCAGGTTGACCTGAAATTGAGGCCATGCCACAGAAATTAAGCAGGCAGGTTCTCAAAATTCACTTAATTTTTTCTACTAATCATGTATTAAACTACATTTCTTAACTTGGTGTTTAGTTGGTTGGTTTTCTTACTTTCAGAATGTGCCATTTACAAAATCACAATATAAATCAAAAACACAGCAAATGAACTTCTGTGGGAAATGGCCTGGCTTGCCTTTCAGCCCCTGCTTGCCAGCTTCACTTGGGAAAAACCATCTGAGCCTGGAGCTGCCTTCAGAAATGCACTGAAGGGATTCCAAGGCATGTAGAAGATTAGTAAAATCATTTTAGGAGCAACAACAACAGAGCTCTCCAGCTCAGAGCCCAGCCGGGCTGGAGGGATGAGCCAAGAGCAAGCTTGTGAAATTCAAGGAGGGTCACTGTGAACTCCTGGACCTCTGTGGGGATAACCCTGCAGGGCTGGAGGTGGCTGGGCTGGGGAGCAGCTCCCCAGAAGCTGCTGGTGCCCTGGAGCACATGGGGAGGCAGCAGCATCACCATCCAGACATCTGAGGGTGATGGGATCTGCTCTGCCAGCGCCAGACCTGAGGACACGGTGCCTGGTTTGCCCCCCTCTTGGTACAAGATGTGGATGAACTGGCAGGAGTTCAGCAAGGGGCTCCCAAGCTGGTGTGGGGGCTCAAGGAGAGGCTGAGGGATGGGGCTGGTGAGCAGGGGAAGGCTCCAGGGGCTCCAGGGAGGTGGGCAAGAGGCTCCCCAACAACGAAACAAGAGCTCTCATTTTGCTGCTGTGTAGACCATTCTACAACAGTCTCACTGCCCTTCCTGCTAAGCCTGCACACTGGTGGCTGTGTGACTTGCCAGAGCCTCATTTTGACAGTCTTTGAAAGGAAGGACCTCTCTGTGTGGCTGGAAGGGCAGGACATCCCAGCTCCTCCGGGCGACGAGAGCAGCACCGCTCGGGGAGCTGCAGGAGACACATCCTGACCTGGATCCCTAGGTCTTGAAGCTGCCACACAGTGGAGAACATGTACCTCAACTGCATTCTTTTAAAAGGATGGGGAAAGGTCTGCTGCCACCCACACTCCTGTTGGAGGCCCAGGGGAAATGCCTGCATTCAGCATTTTGTTTAAAATGGCTGTGAAATTTCAGACACCCACCCCTGCTCACCCACAGCTGCTTCATCCTGACCACCAGAAACTTGGCCCAGCCCTAGAGATGGATTTGGTCTATAAATAATCTCATCCATCTCTCTGCTAATTCAGAATTGTGTCCTATAATGAGTAATGTCAAATGCTTGGGTCTGGACAGATTCCTGTGTTCCCATTTCTTGCAATGCTGCTCCCCAAGAGATGTCCCAGGTTAGTACATGGCACATGGAGAAAACCACTGTGAGACAAAACCATGTCAAGAGAGACATTTCATGCTGCACTGTCTTATTTCTTGAAGTAGCAATTAAAAAAAGCAGGTAGATGGTCCCTTCAGATTGAGAAAGGATTTTCTTCCATTGGGTTTGGTTTGTTTTTACTTGCTGAATGTATAACAGGTATTTATAACATGATTCTAGTCTGCACGAAATAAAATCAATTCGGACCCAATTTCTCAGCCTTTGATGGGATCAATCTTTTATTTGCAAATGAATCTGCTGTAAATCAATGTACAGCAAGAGGTTTTTTCCCCATTCAGTGGAAACAGGTCTTCTTTCACTATCAAGTATGTACCACAATCTAATACAGGCCTGATACATACCTGCAGGTGGGAGATCACTGTGCCCTTTAGGGGGCATTAATGACGTTTATTCTTCATTTCACAGAAGGCCTTTGTCATAACATCACCTCTAATCCCTGATTTCCATGTCTAACAGGAAATGTTTTAATACTTGCTTCTTAAAGAAATGTTGCAGTTTCTTCTTGACGTTGCCCCAGGCTTATCTTGAGCTCCTGCAGGAACTGGAGGAGAGGAACTGGGCAGTTGCAGTGAGAGATGTTTCTGTCTGAGGGACAAGCAGCTCTGCAAGGCTCTGCCTTGAGTTTCAGCCCTCCAGAGTGGAGGGGTTTGCTGAACTGGGGTTTTGTTTCAGTCCTGAAAAAATGCCTGGAATCCTTTGTGCAAATTGGGTGCAGATGTGGGGCTAGGTATCACACATCACCCACCTTCTGAGCTCTTTGCATGTTGGGTTTTGTTTGCAGACCAGCTCCAATGGCATTCTGTTTCTCCTTCAGCTGATAAGGCACTGGCAACCATGGCCAAATCCCCCTTGTCCCCTGGCTGCTGGGGAGGGGACCGTGATGGCAGGGAAGGTGTTTGCTGGCCTTGCTGTGTCCCTGCTGGAGGGAGGGGATGAGTTTGGGGGCAGGGAGTGGAGCAGAGGGCACCATCCCTTCCTGCTGGCTGCCCTTCTGGGGCTGCGGGGGATCCCACAGCAGGGGGATCAAGGGGGAAGGGATGAAAACTGGAGGAGGGGAGATTGAGGTGAGACATGAGGAGGGAATTGTGGAGTGTGAGGGTGGTGAGAGCCTGGCCCAGGTTGCCCAGGGAAGCTGTGGCTGCCCCATCCCTGGCAGTGTTGAAGGGCAGGTTGGATGGGGCTTGGAGCAGCCTGGGCTGGTGGGAGGTGTCCCTGCCCATGCAGGGGCTTGGGACTGGGTGATGTTGAAGGTCCCTTCCAACCCAAACCATTCTGTGATTCTATGATTCCTGTGATCACAGGCTGGGGCAGGGGGCCAGTAGGACCATGGCCATGTCACCAGGACACATCCCTCCTGTGCTCACCTGGGCATGGGGATGTCTGGGGGTGCTTCCATACATGCACAGCTCAGGGCATGGGGAAGGTGCTGCTTCCTACCAGCAAAGCATTCTCTTATCCCATGGAGGGCTAGGCTGTTCCAGTTTATCTTAGTTAGAGTACATTTTTGTTGTCTGCAATGGATAGAGGAGAGCCCTGAGGGAATTAATAAAGTTCATGCTGAGAAGTTTTAACTTAGACATGCATAAGGAATAAGTTAATTTTTAATACATTTTTTTAAGAAGCACTTTTTTGGCTCAAAACCATCATGCCTGGTATGTTTATAAAGGCACCCGTCACATGCTCTGGTTAAGAGTCTGTCAGTGTTTCCACTGTAAACCCTCTTCTCAGAGGTTTATATTATAATTCCAATATAAAATTCAATCCAGGGAAGAAAAAACTGGCATCGGTCATGGCCTGGGAGTGATCTTCTCTTTAATGATATTTTTTAAATTTCTTTTTTCTCCCATCAACGTTTGATTAACGTTAATTAATAACAATGCTTTCATCTTTAATCATTATTAAACTTCACACAGTATCCTGACAAGGTACTCGGGGTCCAGATGATCTTCTGGGTGTTCTTCACACTTGCTCAGCTTCAAAAGGTAGTTTGAATCTTGCAAGCCATGATTTAATTTTCAGCAATGTCCTTACTGTAGAAGAGCATAGGGTTTCCCCTCTTGTAAACATGCACACCCACCAGAGCCCCACGGGGAGCCAAGGATTCAGGGGGGAAAAAAAAAGGCTTTTAAAAAAAAATAGCATTAGTTTTAAATAAAAAGCTTTATAGTTCAATATCTGCTTGAAAGCAGAAGAATCCAGCCCTGGCCTGACGGTGCAGCCTTTGTGGAAGCCCCTCAGCCCCGGTGGGGTTGCAGACCATGTGTGTTGCCTGCAGCACCTCAGCACAACGGGCAGGCTGAGGACAGGGCTTCCACCCACCCTTTGAAGATTTATGGCAGACCTTTCAACCTCCTGTGAAAACAGTTTGGTGATTTAATTCTTTTTATGATACTCAGCAGCAGCTTTTATACTTCCACAAACACAGTGTAGCTCTCCTGCCGTAAGCAGCCATAAATCCAGCCAGGCTTCTCCATGCTGGAAAGCAACGGGGTTCAAGGCTTGGGGAGCACAGCTGGGGGCCACAGAACTTGATGAGTTTGTAAACCTTTCCCTCCTCCTCCTGTAATCCTCTTTTCACCCCAGTTTAAGCAAAATATGCTTGTTTTTTTTTTGTTTCCTCTCTCGGCGTCGTGCGCTCTGCTTGGCAGGACGTGCTTGAAATCCAAGGCTGCCACATATGGAGGCCACGTAGAGCAGAAGGTGTCAGTGGTCTGCTGGCCTCCCCCACCGGGCTGGACATGGACTTCCAAGACAGTTCTGTGACAGGACATGGAGCTTCCCAGCTTTGATTCCCCAAAGGAGGAGGCCCTGGCGGCCGATGCCGCTCCCCGGCGCGGTGGCTGCGCTTCCCTCTGCCTTGCTGAGGGCCTGGAGCTGAGTCAGAGGGAGAGCAAATGACTCGGGGGAAGTCACACAGGAAATCTGTGACACAGCCAAGAACTTCCTGAAAGCCAACCTACTGGTTTTAATTACTGTTTTCCTATTGGTAGTATTCAACGTTGAGGTGAAGCCTGTGCTGGGTATTCCTCTCTGGATATACCCTCGTCCAGAGAAGCTCTGCAGACCTTTCCCTAAAGAGCATCTCTAAGTAAGGAAAGGAGACAAAGGGCAGGAGAAAGGGCTCATTAGCTGCACCCCACACATGTGTCAGACACTAAAACACAGAGCCAGTTTGCTCCAGGCCACACAGGAAGTTTGCAGCAGGGACAAGGAATTTAATCTCCATCCCCCAGCGCTTTCAACATCTTCCCATACCAGTTCATATTTCAGATTACATGCAGCCTGTGCTGGATGGCCTTGGAAATAGCTCCTTTTTTTACTTTCTCTTCCTCTCTGAAATAATGTAATCCAGGAACACTTGCACTGAACTTTTGAACCTTTGATGTTTAAGTAGGTTCAAAATGAAGCAAACTGTGTTTTGATGTTGCTCATTGGAATCTGTGCCTGGAGATTTTAGCAGCCTCCACATGGTTAACTTCAAGCTCCCCTGCCAGCACACCTCCCCCAGCCCCCCAAGAAAAAATAAAGTCCCATTAAAGCTGTTAAACTGTTTAACTGTACAAAATGGGGAGTGAATCAGGTCTTCTGAGAACTAAACCGAGAGAAGGGAGGGGGGCTGTGTGTGCATCTCTTCCTGCCGGGGTTGAAGGTCATTATTTTGGACTAATAGCTGACCCCTTTGGCCTCTGGAAGGCCATTATGCTTAATGGCCTGAGCTAATTTGCTGTGCTACAGGGTTGGCTGATCTTTATTTTAATCTCCTGCACCTTCTCCTGCTCTTGTGGGGAAAGCAACTGCTCTGATATAACCCAGTTGGCACCAAGCTGCAGAGGGGAGGGAACAGGCAAGCTACTGTGAGACAGGGCTGGACAGTGATGCACTGAGGCTTGGCTTTCCTGGCAAAAACAAGAGGCAAGGAAAAGAAAGGCACATGCATACATGTGCACACAGTGCAGGAGGGTGGGAGAGCAGGAGAGTGAAGCTGGTAGAGGGAAAGGAAGTGCAAGAGAGGGGAATGAGGAAAGGCGTGAAAAAGAGACACAATTCCATGAGCAAAGCTGCTTTTCTGACCCCATTTCCCTTCCTTGGTGCCACTTTAAAAGAGTAACACACAAATTATTCCCAAACAGGAATAACTTAACTAGGACTCTTCCTCATGAAATCAAGTACTGGATTTGAAAAGCAAAACCCCCTTGCCAGCCGTGCCTGCCCGTGTCTCTTCCAGCATCACTGAAGAGGTTGCCATGAGTGACTGGTTTGATAAATCAGCTCAAATGGGAAGCAGACTCCTAAAAAGCTTCAGCTGCTAGAGACACATTCTCAGAGGTGAGGCCAGGTCTGACGGGGTGCTGCTCCCACAGCCTGTGTCCAGATAGAGAGCTTTGTCTCCTTGAAACCTCTCTACAGGTCCAGTGATGATGAAGAAAAGCCTGCCCTGGGGAGGATCAGTGTTGCTTTGCTGGGCAGTGAGGCCCCCCCATGCCAGCAGGGCTGGGGCTGCAGGGGTGCTGAGCAAAGAGGGAGACGAGGTTCTGATCCCTCTCCATCCTCAGTGCTTTTCCCCTACTCCAAAGGGCAGCAGAGTCTTTGCTTTCTGTCTCAGCTGACATCATGTTGCCTTTGCTCCTTCCTTGGCTGATCCCCACCTGCTGCAGGACGCAGTGAAAAGGGGGGGACACCATAAAAAGGGGGGACACACCATGAGAAAGCCTCCAGCCAGCAGCGGCTGTGCAGCGTGTCAGAGCTCACGCGCTGGGGAGCAGAGCTGCTTCTCATATGTGTGGGTTTGTATCTGCAGCCACACATGCATGAAATACCCCAGAAACGTGCACAGCTTGACCAGCTATTATTTATTGCAAATTGCAGGTCCTCCTTCCTCCCTTTTCCCACTCGTTTTCCACGGTCTGCTGCTCTAGCTGGTACCTTGTCCAACGTGCTGTGGCTGGGGAGGCTGGGACACTCTGCTCCATCTCTGTGCTAGGCAGGGAACTGCAGAATAATGGGGCCTGCAGGAGGAACTGGAGCTGGGCTGGACCCTTCTGGACGTGGGTGGGGAAAGTCCTAGCAGTCCCTGACCCTGTCCCCAGGGCTGGATCCCACCAGACTGTCCAGTCCTGCCAGCAGAGGCAACGGAATGCAGTGTTTGCACAGCTCGGTCTGGGGCTGCTCCTGTTGGTGGCATCTGGGCTGTGGGGTCTCAATCACCTACAACAGCAGCCTGGCTATTCAGGGCTGGGATGAAGAGCTACCAGCTGATGTGTCTCTGGGTTCTTAAGCACATTAAAATTACACACATGTACTTGATGGAAAAAAAAAAAAAGAAAAAAAAAGGAAAAAAAAGAAAAAGTGAAGAAGACCAAGAGGCAGAGGGATTCATGGTGTCATCCCTGCCCAGCCCCTGAGGCCCTTGCACTGGCTGTGGTGGATGCTCAGGGTCCCAGCCGTGCAGGGCAGGGCTGCTGGCTCAGCACTCCTGGGCACTGCACAGCTCCAGCAGGACTGGGGGCAGCCGGGGGGTCCCAGGCTCAGCCCTGTGTGCCCAGTCCCTGGGCAGCCCTGCTGTGCAGGAGGAATCCTTCCCTGCCCTCCTGGGGCAGCTTCCCACTCCCCTGGGCCAGCAGGAAAGCCCAGCTCCCAGGATCTGTGCTGTCAGGGAGAGCCTGTGCTCCTGGGGGGCACTGGGCACCTCTCACCTTCCTGCCTGCACCAGCCTGGAAACGTTGGGCTGCTGCATTTTAACCAGCCCAACAGAAAACTCATTTCCAAAGCAATCTCTTGCAATGGATCAGCCCAAAGAAAGCAATTAAAAACCAAGAGCTACAAATGATCTGTCTGAACCAGCACACACCTTGCATGGTTTTGCCATTTGTGCAGGAGGGTTATAATGGTTTTCTCTGAATTTTGATTTATTTTTAATCCCCTGATAAGACCTTTGTGTTTCCAACACTTTGGCTTGTGATGGCCCCACACAAGCTTGCCCATGACACAGTGAGTAAAATGAAAGGTCTCCTGCAGGTGGTGCTACAATGCTGCAAGTATTTTTCATTAGAAAAGGCACAGAAAATGCCCCCATTATAAATTTCCCTCCCATGATAGCAGATGAAACCCTCTGTGTGAGGGTGGCTCCTCGTGGGCAGCAAAGTTCCCACTGGCTTCAAATGACGAGGTACAGGTAGAGCACCTTGGAGACCTGCACTTGGATCTCAGTAACAAAGCTCTGCTTTTTCAACACAGCTCACCATGAGGTGTCTGTTAAGAAAACCTCTTCTTGACCCCCTGAACACTGTGAAGCAACTCGTGTCCTTCCCCTCCCCTGCCCAGTGTGACTGGTGCAGTGATGTGTTTTGCAGTGCAACACGAGGACCAAGGAGCTGCCTGGTGACACAGGTTGGTGTCTCACACCCCTCAGCAGCAGCACTAATGCCCACACAACAGACAAAGATCTTGGGTTTGGGTTTTTTGTGTTGTTTTGTTTTTAAAAAACCAAGTCTACTAATGACAAAAAACTTCATAGTTCCTGAATCTCTGATTTTCCAGAGCCTGCACAAACCAGACTAACTCACCCAGCCCAATGGGTCACCTTGGCACAGGCCTCTTCTCTTGGCCTTTAAATGGCACTGGGGGGCTTGACAAAATGAGGCTTTATGTGGGAAGTAAAGTTACCCTGTTGAAAATACTGCCAGTTAAAACCTTCATCACTTAAAGGGTTTTTTAAAGAAGATTGTTATTCTGTCGATTTTCTTGTCTTAAAAAATGGGGGTTTTCTTCCTTCTTATCTGAGGACATTTTTTTCCTCCTTTATTTCTGTGTTTTACAGTTTATTGATTTGCTTGTTAGTGTGAAAGGAACAAGGAAGCAAAATGAAAATATAAAAAGCCAAACCCTTTGGGGAGAAAAAGCAAACAAATGACCTTTTCTGATTCACCACTAGACAACTTGATTCCAAGGATCCCTCACTATTGCTTCTGCTTCCACTTTTATTTTTTATCCCACATATACTTGTAAGATCTTGTTTTCTTTTTTTGCATGAGAATAAGTTGTTCTGTTTGCTCGTGACAACCTTTCTCCATCCAGGTGACCTTGTGGTTCCAATAACCTGGTGTGGAACCTGTAAACTTCTCCCACTTGCCCCTGGTGGGGGAAGAACCAGTGAAGCCACCCACACAAAAGCACCTTGGGCTGTCTGGTCAGGAAATAGATGAAGGCTGAAGGATGATTCAGTACCAACACTTCCATAAGGAACAGCTTCAGTTGGATTAAAAATACAGTGACAATAATTAAAATGTATGAGATATGACTCTCAGCTGGGCTTGAATCTTACACTTTGATTTGATCTCAGATTTTTTCCATTCCTCATGTGCAGCACCTGAAGCTGGTTTTTATAATTATAAGTTGCTGCTTGTAAATGGGCACTTGTTAATACCCAGCAACTGACCTGCCAGGCTGCTGTGTCTGTGGGCACCATCTAACTCACAACCTACTACTGACATCAAGGAAATATTCCTTATTTAATGTACTATGACAATTGGCACACCAGGTTTTTGATAGATTTTTTTTCCTGAGATGAACCCCTGTGTGTAGATGTGGTTTTAAACCACAGAAAACAACCCCTGATGTAAAACACCCTGGGATACCTGAAAAGTCAGCTGGGCAAAGGGAACACGGTGACATTTTCTGACATTTATTTGGGCAGGTCCAGTCTCCAGCTGAAGCCCATCATGAAGATGAGGGAGAACAGAAGGCTCAGGGTCTGCACATACACACCTCCCCCCTGCTGGGCAGAGAGCCTGGCCTCAGAGGGTTAACATTCACATTTTGGAGACGCCAACCTTGGGGGCTGTTCACATGGATGTTATTTATGGCCTTCTTGAAATTGTGTCCTTTGAGGGTGCAGGAATGACACCAGTCCCAGAGTCAGCCCTCCTGGGGGTTCTGCAGGCAGATTTTCCTGGGGGATCCTTCCTCTTGGGCTGATCTGCTCCATGATTCTCTCTTAGCCAGAGCTCTGGGGGGGTCAGATCACAGCAGCAAGACAGAGAGGGGCCCCTGGTGTGCAGACCCAGGGGGTTTGTGGTACCTCCGTGTGGCACGATTAGAGGAAATTACCTTTTTGGTTTGGTTTTTGTCTGCTCGTTTGCTTTGTGTGATTGTTTTTTTCCTGCAGGATATAAAATTCCTCTCCATAGATGTTTATGTCACTGCCATGTACACGTCAGCACAGAGATGATGTGAATGCCAACCAGATGCTGGTTGTAAAGGACTCAGGGAATAATAATAATAATAATAACTGTTATTAATATTATAATATATTATTGTTATTATTTATTATTATTACTACTACTGCTATTATTGTTACTACCATCACTGCTTTGTAGGAGCATAATGCTCTCCTAAAATAAAATCTCTGCTTCTGGATTTCTTAACATATGAGAATTACAAAGGAAACTTTCAGAGACTGGAAAACAAGCTGCAGCATCTTTACGTGTAAAAGGAAACAGTTTTGCTGTTTCCTTGGTGAAGCTTTAATTTAAGATATTTCTGGTGCTCATCATTTAATACCTGCACCCATTTTAAACAGGAAACATGATGCTGACAGAAGAGACGTTTACCTAACATCCTCAGTAAAAGCACAGAGTCTAGTGAGGCAGAGAGAGCAACACATTAATTATATCAGAGAGCCACAGGATTTTTATATTTACTGAATTGCCCCTGGCTGGGGAGTCCATCGACATAAAACTGAATCAACAAAGGGAGGAGCCATCTCTATGTTAGTGCTCTGCTCACCTGCTGATAGGAAGCCTGATAGAATTCCTTTTTATATAAAAAGGAAGCAGAACTACTTCTTAATTTGAAGCCATCATCAAGTTTCTTTAATGTAACATCACTATGAGATTAACATAAGTAGGAAGCCTACAAATTGAATTGGGAGGCTTTTGGTCATAACCAGATTGTCTTGCCTCTGGGAAAAGACCCAGACAGGAACAAAGCAGCAGAAGTCCCTCTTGTACTGCTCCTTTATTGCTCTGCTAAACCTTGGAAGTTCTTGCCTCTATTCCCTGTGGAAAAAAAAAAAAGTCAGGTTCTACCACATCTTTCACAGTAACCTTGGAAAGATTTTCAGTGTATCCTGAGAGTGACTTCACTGCACAGGTGAGCAACCTACGTGAAGCCTTCCCACAAACTGTTTCCTCCTTAACTCCTGCAGCCCACGAGCAGCCCCAGAGGCCTTGGGAAGGACTAAATAACTTGTTAAATAGGAGTTTGATTATTGGAAAGGGCCTAAAGTCAATGTTCAAAGTGCCCACATTCAAACTGAACTGAGCGTGAAGCAGAGGGACATCTCAGCTGACTGAGCTGGCCTGGCAGCTTCCTTGGCTTCACACATTGCCTGGCCAACCTGACCATACTGAGGGAAAAGCAGAAACAGAGCAGAAGAAAAGACAGTATTTGCCCTGGGGTCAGAAATTAATCTTAGTTGCCCTGGCCATATACAAACATGATAATAGTTCTTGGGCACAGTGGTGGCTGCAGTGCCTTGCACAGACCCCAGCTGGTGTTTGTTCCTGTTAGAAGTTCAAAGCCACATTGTCTCAAAGAAAAAGATGAACAACACGTCATATATTCATTCAGTCACAGGCTGGTCAGGGTCGGGCAGGACCTTGTTGTCTTTCTAAGTGAAGACTTTTGTACCAGGAAGCCTGAGCATGGCAGGATCTGCCTCCCTTGGGCTGTCCCCAGGGAGGTGCTGCAGTTTGCATCACGCCTGCTCTTCCTTCATGTTTTCCTCCAAAGTTGTAAAAAACCCCCACATCAGAATAAGATTTTCTAAAGTAAATATTCACCTGCCATCCTAAGAGTAGATGAAATTTGTTGTAACTGCCTAGCATTTGCTAGGTTTTTTTTTCTGTAGTAGCAAATAAATCAATAATAGGTAAATAAATCAGTTTTGCTCTTTGAAATCCAACACAGGAGGCTGGTATTTTCAGTATTTTCTTTGCTATTTCTTTGTAGTAATATTTAGCTATTGCTGGTGGCTTTGCTGTATTCTGAGCTTTGGGTGTGCAGAAATGATTCCAAATAATGTGTCTCAGAGATATGGAGGCAGGAGGGCTTGTTAAAGGAAACTTTTTCCCACTGTGAAATTCCAAGTAGGAGTGTTGCTTTTTTAAGTTCCCTACTGTGTGTGTGGGGCTGGTGGAGCAACAGACACAAACTTTCATATATTCTGGGAGCTGAAAAAATCTTTAATTAGATGTGTGGGGTTTTTTTTCAGATAAATATTTTGCTTATGATTAATGTCTGCTTCCCCAAAAATATTTTGAACTTTAGTAAAAAAAAAAAAACCCAACAAAACAACAAACCAAATAAACCATTGAAAACAGAAAATTTCAGTCTGGAAATGTGGATTAAATCCAGGAAGGTGGACATAATGAGGGTGTCTCCTGCTCCACTTCTCTTTACTGTCTGGCTGCTAAAGACACCATATCAGCTGGTTGTCCTTGTGACTTGAGTGTTTTACAGTTTTTTAGCAAAGTGGGATTTGAGAATAAGTTGGTTGATCTTCCTGGGAGGATGGGGGGAGCAGGGGGCCCCTGTGGGAGGATTGCTGCATCCTTCCACCTCTGGATGTGGCAGGAAAGGTTCAGCCCAGGGTTTGTATCTGTCAGGCAAAGACAATGTACAGACTGACAGACAAGCAGATCTAGCAGAACAACAGGCAGTAATGCTGGGTTTTTTCTTCTGCAGTGACAAGTTATTCAACATATTATTGTTGTTATTGCTGTTGTTATTACGGTTATTATTGTTGTTATTCTTACAGCTAATGTTATACATCATATATATATTACCTATGAGGAAAGGTATTTTATTTCTGCAATAGTTTTCTGTAAATGCTGAGCTCTTAGTGCCAAGCACATGAACTCTTCACTAATGGAAAAAAGGAAAATAATCTTGCTGTGCAAAATGGCACATGGGAAGGGAAGAAACCAACCCAGAGAGACAAAGAAAGAACAGGAAGATTCATGTGCAAGTGTGCTTGTACTTGCACCTGCAAAAGTTCATACCTGTCTGTGTATCTTCAATCCAAATATAAAATTGAATTAATCTTGTTTAACATTGGACACCAAAAATGGAGTCAATCTGAAGAGTAAATCTTTGCAGGCTGCCTCATACGTAGAGAGAAGGAGGGAGCTGCACAGGATGAGCAGTTTCATCCTAAAGGGGAAGGCTGAGATCAGCCTGATAAATTCCTTGCTCTTCCCTCTCTCCTCCTCAGCCACCCAGGAATTTCTCTCTCTCTCTCCCACAAGCTGTGAGGGTGTCATTGTCTTTCCAATTAGTTCAGAAAAAGCAAATCCCAGAGATGCACCATGCCAGGGGAGCTCTGAAGGAGCAGCACAGGGATGGAGGCCACATCCAGCCTAATGGAATTCACTTAAATATGCAAACCCCTTTGCATAAAGTTTTCTCCTACTGTTCCTAAAAACCAAAATGTGCAATGGAAAGACAAGAAAATCTGAATGTTCTGAAGTTCAGAAAGCCTTCATTTTTTTTCCTGTTTACTATGAGGAGAGATCTCAAAAAGGACATGAGAACATTTGTCCTCTGAGCAGATTTTGGTAACGTGCAGGGGGGTGCTCATCTTCATCTGGCCAGGCAACTGGAGATTTTCTTTGAGTTGAAAATTATTTGCTTCATATCTGAAAAACTGGACCTGATAAAGCTTCAAGGGAAGTTTTTTTTTTCCTCTGTTATAGTTTCTGATTTGTTATTGTTCACTAAGTGTCCCCCTGAAGTCCATCTCTGCTGGGATTTCTGCATTCGACTTGTCTTTCATCATCTGACCCCTCAGAGCAAACACTTCTCTTGCACAGTGTGGTGCAGATGCAGGATGCATGTCCTACCCTTGCTCTGTCTGTAACTACCCTTGGTGCCAAGTATTGCTCACTAGACATGAGGGGAAGGAGCCACGTACAGAGCTGGAGTCAGGGGAGTTGCTCCTTGCCAAAACTGGAAGGCCTGAAGTTTTAGTTTCTGGGTGCAGTTGGGGTAAGTGTTACGTTTAGCTCAGCATTATTGGTACAACTGCTGTCACAAGAACTGGGCCTTCAGTGTGTGAAGTGAGAAATTGCCTCCTTTTCAGTAAGAACAGGATTCAGGTGGCTGCCAGGATTTATAGTCTCCATCTCTGTTAGCACATTTGGTGCAGGGCTCAGCCTCGAGGCTGCCTCACTAGCACTGGTTTGGCCTGAGACAACTGGTGCTCTTCCAGGAATGTCCTAGGGAGAGCTCAGAAGTTATTACAGAGCATGGGACCATTTCTAGCAAATAATTTGGGTGCTACTACCCTGTCTTGGGAGGCAGGAGGCTTTAAAACCATGGATGTGTCCCCACACAACCAAACCCAGAGAATGGTCCCCAACACAATCTCCTTTAATGGAGTAGATTTTGCTTTAGGCTTTTCACTGGCTGTACAAACCAGCAAGGAGTGATGAAGTGAAAACAGAACATTGAAGCTAGACTAAGGAACCTTTAGGCCTGCAAGAGTAAATCTTTGGGGGCAAAAATGGATATAGGGGTTGTTTCCTTGAATTCATTTCCATTCCCCTCCTGCGGTAACTAGAAAGAGGAGACTTGGAAATCACAACACTTCACCCACCATGAGGGCTCTGCTGGCTTCTGGGGTAACCATGCATGAGCCTTTTGGCAAGGTTCATTTGGAAAGAAATCAGGAAGCCAAACCAAAGCCTTATTGGGGTGTATTTCTGCCCTTGCTATGATGTGGTCTCATCATGTCATTCAGGAATGAGGCACTTGCTGTTACATTAAACACAAAAATAACACAGGAAATTGATTTATGTTGGCACAGTTTTCCTATTTTAAATTATTTACCTGAAATCCAAACCAGAACTGCAGTCAAAGTATAGTTCAGAGCTCAGATTTCTTGGGCTGACATGTTAGAGCACTCAGCATTTGTTCCAGATGGTCCATCTGCCTTTGATTACTATTTTCTGGTAAATAAAATGAAGAGAGCACATTCATTCAGTGCCACACTGGGAACAGATAAAATAATGTCAAGAGGTTTATTAAAAAAAAATAATGAAAGTAGCCAGAAAGTGAGAGCAAGTATGAGAAGACAAGTATGTCTCCTTTCAGAATGCATCTCTAATATCCTCTTCTATCTGCTGATGCTTGTGTGGGTGTTTGGAGCTGTGAGAAGAAGGCCTGGAGACACCCCTCACACTAGGCACTAAGAAATTCCACCCACTGGGCAGCCAGTGCAATCATTTGCAAAGATGGACTGAAGTGAAGAATATTTGTCAGTTTTTGAGAATGTCCTTTATCTGAAGCAAAGAGGCAACTGGAGGCCAGAGGGCATCTTACCTCTGAGGGCAGTGAGTGGGGAGCCCAGGACTGGCTGGTACCATTTCTCCCTGGTGCCTGCCAAGCTGCAGTGCCACTCTGAGTGGAAGTGTCTTTGAGATGGGAAGGATTTGGGTAACTTTCTGATTATCATTAGGTTTTATTCCTCATGCTTTTGCACTTTGGATTGTAGCCAGAACCTGAAGAGGAAATACCTCTGTACCCTGAGAGAAACTATTTGTGAAGAATTTCTGGTTTGACCTTAAACAGGAATTGTCTGAAATTACAGGAAAGACTTTTTACAAGGTTTCCCTCCTAGCTTTGCAAATGCAAGCCATGCAGAGGGTTTGGGGCCTTATCAGCAGCTCTGAGGCATTTAAAGTTTGTCCAGTTTAGAGCAAACAGGGAGTAGTCCTTGCAAACAGCAAAGAATAGTGTCATTTTCTGTGAAAGTTATTTGTTTCCTGACTATGGGCTGGGTTGGAACAGCATAAAGACAGCAGTAAAGAAAGTGTATGGGCAGAGTATTTTAGTTTTCAACCTTGATATGTTTAGTGCCCATTCAGTGCTACTGTAGCCATGGAAAAGAATTAAAGAAAGTAAAAATGTGTTTGCACTAATCCATTAATGTCAGCTCTTTATAATCCAAATTGTACCATTCTTCCAGTGACTATCTGCAGATCATCTTCTGATTTCAGATCTACCTGCAGGTCCTTTTTTGTCATCAGATTACTACTGCTGCTACCAGTGCTGCTACTACTATTATCAATATCTGACCTTAATACTCAATATTCTTAAATCATGGAGTAAGATAGTGCTAAATGTGACTTTATTTAAAGTTGTTTAACATAAGAACTGACACAGCAAAACAAGTATTTCTACTGGAAAGTTAGAGCAGCTGAAGCTGACACCCTGTTCTACCAAGAGGTTTCACTTCTAGTGTAGCCTGGGCCTGAACTGGGGGCAATGTTGACTTTTAAATGTCAAAACTGGTCTGCAGGTTTAGACTCCCTGATGGCCTCACACTTGCCTGTAAATAAACCCCACTGGAGTTTGTTTCTGTCTTCATAATCTTTACTCCCCTTTGACATTGTCCCCATTTTCTGGGAGCTCAGATGCTCCTGATGCCCTTTGTCTTTTGCTTGTTGGTTTGTTTGTCCAGCTCCTCCCAGCTTCTGTGCCAGGTCCTTCTCAGCCCCTGGGCTCAGAGGCACTGGGATGTTTTTCCTCCAGGACTCTTCTCTCTACTGAGCCAAAGCTTCCTGTTCCTTTTTGTTAGAAGTGCTTTAACCCCCAAACAGGGTGAGCACAGAACTGCAAAAGCATCCTGGGTGAGGAAAGTACAAGGAATGTACAGGGATGTTGCACTGGACAAATCCCTCACCATTTGGTGCTCTGCCTCAGGTGGCATCTCAGGGGCTTTTAAACTGTGCCAAAATTTGCACAGATTGATGTGAAACAAGCAGGGTCTCAGCACCAGTTCCTGGCAGCCCAGTGAGGGCCAGTGCCAGGGCTAGGGGCTGCCTCCAGCACAAAGCAACATTCCTAAAGGTGAAGGAGATTTCCCAGAGGAGAAAAAGGACTTTTCTTTCCAGCTTTCCTGGTGGGTCCGTGTGGTGAGCTGGCTGTGACAGGAGGGCAGGGCTGGGCAGATCCCTGAGAGCAGAACATCTCTGTCCTGGGGGAAACGTTGCAACCAAGGACGAGGAAAAGGCTGAGATACTTCATTGAGTCCTTTGACTTTAACAGTCAGACCAGCTGCCCCCAGGGCCTTCAGCCTCCTGAGCTGGAAGATAAGGACAGGGAGCAGAACAACCCCCTGTAATCCAGGAGGAAGAGGTCGCTTCTGCACCTGGACATTCTCAAGGACACCCACCCCATCCCTGGCTCAGGAATGGTGTGTCCAGCAGGAGCAGGGAGGTGCTGGTGCCCTGTCCTGGCCCTGGTGGGGCTGCAGCTCCAGCACTGGGGGCAGCTCTGGGCCCCTCCCTGCAGGAAGGACATGGAGGGGCTGGGGCAGGTCCAGAGGAGACACCGAGCTGGGGAAGGGGCTGGAGAGCAAGTCCTGTGAGGAGAGGCTGGGGGAGCTGGGGGGGTTTGGTCTGGAGAAGAGGAGGCTGAGGGGAGACCTCATTGCCCTCTGCAGCTCCTGGAAGGTGCAGGGAGGTGGGAGTTGGGCTCTGCTCCCAGGTGAATAACGACAGGACAGGAGGAAATGGCCTGAAGCTGCACCAGGGGAGAGTTAGATTGGACATGAGGAAGAATTTCTTTACTGAAAGAGTGGTCAGGCCTGGAACAGCTGCCCAGGGAGGAGATGGAGGATTCAGGAAATGTGTAGATGTGCCACTTCAGGGGATGCACTGGGTTTGTGGGTGTTTCTGGGTGGGCTGTGTGTGGTTGTTTGGGGTTTTTTGTGCTGATGGTTGGGACTTGGTGATCTCAGAGGTCCTTTCTAACCATGACAATTCAGTGATTCTGTCTCTCACACTCAGTCTGACAGAAACACACTGTGAAAACCACCCAGTTTTCTGCTGCCTGCTCCCCTTACACGAATCTCATCAATGCATTTATCTCCTCGCTACTCAAGCCCTGCTCCTTCCCATGCTGACCTGAGGTGTGTTGGGAATGTCCTTCAGCAAACCATGCCTGACAGCTCAGCCACTGCCATGCTTGCCTGCATGTTTGCCTTGATTCCTTGGTTAAGCATTGTCTCCTACCCACCACAGAGATGTATTTTTAAACACACATTCAGAGCCAAATCCAGAAGTTCTGAGCAATAGACAATTGAATAAATTTTCACTAATCTACTAGTAATTTTGCCACAATGCTTTATATTTTTGAAGCAAAAGGTAGGAACAGTGGAACCTGGTTCAGTTTAGTATCTTCAGCAAGGCAATACAAATAAAACAGGTTTTCTGTGCAAAAATTTAATGTCTTAATTATTTCATGTGACTTTGAGTCTTTATGGGTGCAGGATTTTGCTTCAGGAACTATGTGCTCTATCTTTGTTTTGCCTTACCAGAGCCTTATATTAATCCAGATTTGAACAAATTGTGCCCCAGAAGTAACTTTATACCTAATAACTCAGCTACATATGAATTAGCTATTTAAATCTACATAGTTTAAAAATATTTCATATGTTGTGAGATAGACTGATCATCTGCCAAGTGATGATTTATGCAACAAATTGAATTGCACGGTCTCGGATTAAAGCCTAAAGAAATGCAACATCTTTTCCAGCCCATTACAAATAATGTGTTGTATGAATCTTAGTCTTGTGCCTTAAAATATGAAACAATCACCCTGTCCTTGCAACTGAAATAGTGAGAAACTCTTTGTCCTTTTACCTCTCCCAATGTGCTGGGTGTTTCAGTCTTTTGTTTTTCTTTTCTTTTGCCTTTTGTTTTACATTTCTAACTCTCCTGTCTTGGAAATACAGAAATAGGATAGAAGTGAAGATTGGCTTTTTTGTTTGTTTGTTTTTTTCCCATGACATGAACTGGAATTGTGTGTTTCTGTGTGTGCTCAAAGGGCCTGTCAGAAGAGCTGGACTTCAGGAAAGCCCTTCCTGATGAGAAGCAAAGCCACCTCATATGGAGCTGAGGGTCCAGGCTGTATCCGTGCTGGGGCAGGAAGGGACTGCCCAGTCACTCAGATGGCACTGCTCTGAAAGGGAGGATGAAGGGTAGGACTGTAAGAGGGAAGAACATCCTTCATCAGGGAGCAGAGCTCTTGGGAAAGGGCAAGAGGGAAAGACAAAGGTGTCTGATGTGAACAACACTGCTGCAGGTTGGTGAGGGGCCTCCAGTGTGAGAGGAAAAACCAAGTGGTGCAGATGAGGACCATATAATCCTTTCTATGCACTAAGGAGAGGAGGTCTTGGGGTTGGTACAAGGGACGTAGGTGGCTGCAGAATTTCTTTGAATCATAGAATCATCCTGGTTGGAAAGGACCTTGAAGATCATCATAACCTAAATCCCCCTACCAGAGGCTGATTTACCCCTTCAGTGCTTCAGTCGTGTCCTGTTGCACACTGACATAACTGGTGATGACTGAGTGTTCAGGCTACAAGGTCACTGGCAGAGCCCCAAGGAGGGAAGGCCAGCTTTCCTCTGGGAGTCACCTCTTTCCAGCTCCTTCCAAACACTGCTGACCATTGGGGAGCTGCTGCAGGGCTGCAGACCAGGAGCAGGCTGCACATCAACAGCTGGTCATTGCCTGGCTCCTCACTTGCAGTCCCTGTAGGGATTTCCTCCTAAGGACACTGCTGGCTGCCTGGCTGGCTCTAGCAGAACAGTTCTGGCAGCACCTCAGACACTTTCTGTCCAGCATCTCTGCTCTGGAGACACTTGTCAGGCATTCCTCCATTTTTTCATTTAATTTACTATGAAAAAAATATTGCCAAATTCTACCTCTCCCATCTGGACTTTTTTCTATAAAATAACTTTTGAATGCTATTGGTTCAGGATTTCACTTAGGAGAATTTAGAGAATGCTATTTTGTTCATATGTATTTTGTGTATGTATATAGTGCATTTTCTAATAGTACTTTCTAAGTGCATAGTTGACAGGGGACTAGTACTAGCATGTGCTCCGCAGGTTATATTAATCATATCACATTACATTACATTATATAGTGTTTATAATATTTTAATAAATCATGTTGTAGTTAAAGGTTCTTCTTCATTCCATGTGAGAGGAGGGAAGCTACAGAAACACCACGGCTAATGAAATGCATCAGTCAGAAGAAAATGCTCAGAATTTTATCTTATTTAGACATCTACTACTTTTAGTTTGCCCACATGGTCAAACACAGATCCTTGTCCATTGACTCATAATAAACATGGCTGTTCTGACTTTCCTCTTATTCTCCTTTGTGGATTCACAGAATAGCAGAATGATGAGACCATTCCATAACATCCCACTCACTCTAAAATTTGTCCAATATTTTCAGTAAAGGAATATTTTTGTTCCCCACTGGCTGATCCTCTGTTATGAAATTTAACCCACTTGGGTGTTCAGGGAGAGCATCTCAGTTTTCCAGCCCCAAAATATGTATTTTTGTGCCAGAGTCAACAGGAAAAGAAGACTTGGATTATCCAACTGACTTAGTTTCATATTTCCCTGATGCCCAAACAACCAGAAAGCAGCAGGACCAAAACATTTCATAAATTTCTTCCTAGGTGGTACAGAGAGGGAGACAGGATGTTTGGATCTCTGGCCAGTCCCTGCAGGAATATTACAGTGCAGGGAATTTTTCTGCACACTACACACATTTGTGAGGGACATTTGAAACTCAACTGGACTCCACACAAGTGAGTTCACTGGAGGAAACAGCCCTGATCCTCTGTGCTTTTGGGCTCCTTGATGCATCTGCACGTTCCAGCCTGGTGGTTGGACCCACTGTCATCGTGTGGTTCTGTGGCCACACAGGAGCTCAGCACCCTCTTCAGTTGCCTTAGAGTATGAAGCAGGAAACCCCGAGCTCTTCTCTTCCTTTCAGTGTGAGAATCATAACAGCTGCAATAATAACAGCCACGAACATTTCTTAGCAAGGAAAAGAAGCAATTTAGCTGAGAGAGAAGACAGCAGTGGGTGTTCTGTGCAGATGTTCACCTGCACATCTGCCTCAGGAATTTCAGTCCCACTTCTGGAGGAAATCAGAATACAGACCTAGCCATTTTCTTGCTTTAAGTCATATGCATGTGGTTCATAGAATTTCATTTTGTAATTAGGAGCTAAACAATACTCGTGGCCTACTTCTGTTTTATACACAAGCCAGACCTTTCTTTAGTTGTTATTAACCTTTTTGTTCCTCTAGACATCTCTTTCAATCAGGAAATAACAAAACCTGCACCAAAGAGCCTGTGATCTAAGGGATCAAGATGAAAGCAGAAATATAGTGACTTTTCCAAGGTCATCCAGCAAGCAGTGGTTAGCAACAGGAGTGAAACTCTTCTTGACTCTTGGTCTCCCTCCCTGCCTGGTGAGGCAAAATGCTCGTTGGAATCTGGTCTCTTTTGATCCATAAAGAAATGTGGCATATTATGTTATTACTTTGCAGTTTTTATTCAAGTGAGTCAAGGTGATACATTCTTCAGGTGATCGAGTTATTTATTTTTGAGGAACTCTTCACATTAGGAAAAAAACTACAAAGGTTTTGCCTGACATGAAAGCCACAGTTATTTTGTGTGGCAATGTGTGTGAACTTGAACAAAGACTGTGTGTGAGGAAGACTAAATTCCCAACATTTGAAACACATTCGGGGCACATCACCCCTTTTTTTAATACACAATTCCTCATTAATTCGAGGTGATAAAACACACTGAGTGTAGTTCTTGTGTCTCTTCAGTCACTTGCATCACTTCTGGAGTCACCAGCAGGTTTTCTGTGCAGGTTGCTCCAAGGATCACAGCACACAGCCCAGTGTTTCTTACCCAGACGTTTCTTGGGTGAGAACATTAGAAAACAGCCCATGATTGTTTTGATCCCTCTGTCCTGAGTTTCACAATCTGCTTTCACCATCTGTTGGGTCTGCAGTAGAAGTTAGTCATGCCAGTTGTCTTCCTGGTCCTCCAAGAAATGCCTGAGTCCTCCCCACAGAGGACAAGGTGATGATCTTGAGCTTAGTCTAGATGGCCACTCGTAGTCAGCTAGATCCAGGTGGGATGAGTTCTTGGCATGCAACAGGGCAGTGTCTTAACAACTAGGAAAAAGAGCTGCAGTTCAGTGACAATGTAGTACCTGATACCTCTTCATTCTACCACAGGGGCTTTAGTCTAACTAGGACATCCTCCCACGTGTGTTAAAACTTCAAAATTAAAAAAACCCAAACAACTCACTTTAAACATTTAAATATGCTTAAATATGAAGTTCAAGCTTCCTCCAGAAGTTCTGCTGAATCAGGACACTTATTCTTATCTGCAAAAGAAGCCTGTGTGTTCACAGTGGTTTACTCCTCCTGCTTTTCCTCCTTCTGTGTTAGTGTCTGTGGATATTCTAGTGAAGGAGTTTATTGAACATAGTTTTTGCAGGAGCATTGAGTGTTAGGAGATGTTAATGGAAAGCTACTTTTGGTTTTGTTAAGGCATCTCTGTAGAGAGACATCTGGGCTCTACAAGCTAAGGAGCAAAAGTAATGTGTGAGCTCTGTTTCTGGTCAGAAGTATCTAGAGAGGCTCAGATTTCATATATTTGGAAGGATATGCTCGAGTACAATTGACAGACCATGGAGTATTTGCACAAAATAGGCAGCAATTTGGAATGATGAATGTGCATGAGAAAACAGCAAACTGCTTATCAAAAATCCTCAGACAGGAATAAGCAGGACATTTGTCAAATGTCATATTCATTAAAACCTTTCTCTCCATCCCCACTGTTGCACATTTGGAGGGCAAAAGAGAACTGGAAATATTCCTTCTGAGTTAAATACCACCCATACTTTGCAGGGCTGCAGTAGAGCTCTCAGTGTCTGCAGCTGAAGCTATGTGACAATGCAGGGTCCTGCAGCTGGGTCAGATCAATCCCAAACACAAACACAGGTCGGGCAGAGAATGGATTGAGAACAGTCTTGAGGAGAATAACTTGGGGGGTATGGTGAACAAGAAGCTCAACATGAGCCCACATTATACTCTGGAGCCCAGAAACCAACCCTGTCCTGGGCTGTGTCACCAGCAGC
>NW_009952438.1:882348-889517 GCF_000747805.2 Chaetura pelagica
GAGTGTGAGGGTGGTGAGAGCCTGGCCCAGGTTGCCCAGGGAAGCTGTGGCTGCCCCATCCCTGGCAGTGTTGAAGGGCAGGTTGGATGGGGCTTGGAGCAGCCTGGGCTGGTGGGAGGTGTCCCTGCCCATGCAGGGGGGTGGGACTGGATGGTCTTGAAGGTCCCTTCCAACCCAAACCAGTCTGTGACTCTATGATTCCATGATCTCCTTTTGTTATGAGCAAAACCAGATGAAACCTTCTCTCTGAGAGCTTGGGGAGCCAAGTCAATTGTGTGTGGATGAGTGATGTTGGAACACGAGGGTTCCAATTTGGGATAGGATATGGAAGATTTAGGGAGTTTCATGCAATGGGAAGTGGCTGCAGAGTTCTAAGGCTGAGGACAACCCACCAAGCCAGTGCTGCAATCCACAGGTGCTCAGATCCCATGAGCTAATTTCCCAGGAAGCTTGTGATGTGTTTAAATGTCAAGACGTGTCAGATGAGGACCACATGTCACAAGATTTGTGATAAATCTTGGAAACTGGCAACATGAAGTGTAAATTTCACCCATATTTTTCTCTGCTAACAAAAACTGTTTACAATTGGGGGTTTTTTTCTGAAAATCAACCCATACAGAGTAGGATGGATGTTCACAAGGATGTTCTTCCATTTAACTTCAGTGTAGAAAGTAATTTTTCAGTGACTACTGCAGTCTAGTAATATTAACAGTTCTACAGGTATTTCCTATTGCTTATTTTTCAGAGTGTTCTCTCTCCAGAGTTAAATGGAGAACATTTAAAATGTCATTTCCATGACATTTTCCCCCTGTTATGTCATGGAAATGACTGTTTCCATGGGTATTTTGGTACTAAGACTTGTTTGGTTTCAGAGCAGTTGAAACAAGTGGCTGTCAAATCATGACAAAACTATCACAGTGACACTAAAGAGGCTTTAGTGCAATTTCAAACATTGTTTTCTTCTTAAAATTGGCAAGTTAGCACCCACTCGTAGAGCAAGTGCCAGCTTCAGAAGGAGATGGTGGAGATGAGTTGGTTCCTCACATCAAAACCATCATAAATGTATCAGACAGAATGCAATGCATGCCTGATTATCTTCTTTTCTTGGAAGCAAAACTTCTTTTCCAGAAAATATAGTATTTTTTCTTGTGTTGCAAAGATAAATTGATTGCTAAGTGCAAACAAAAAAACCAACCATTTGTCTGAGCTAGAATCACAGAATCCCAGACTGGTCTGGGTTGGAAGGGACCTTCAAGGCCATCCAGTTCCAACCCCCTGCATGGGCAGGGACACCTCCCACCAGCCCAGGCTGCTCCAAGCCCCATCCAACCTGCCCTTCAACACTGCCAGGGATGGGGCAGCCACAGCTTCCCTGGGCAACCTGGGCCAGGCTCTCACCACCCTCACACTCAAGAATTTATCCCTAATGTCTGAATTTAAACCCATTTAACCAGTTTAAAACCATTACTCCTGGTGCTATCACTTCACAGTTGTGCCAAACTGTCCTTTGATTCACTGACCAAAGTGATAAAATGAAATACTTGCAGGGTCAGTCTGAGCTGGAGGCATTTTCAACATCACTAGTGAAATGCAACATTCAGAAAGAATCACTTCAATGCATTTCAACATTAAAAACATTCCTTCATGTTAGATTTTTCATGGACTTCTAATGAAAACTTGGTGTATTTTTAAAGAAAGAACCATTTAAAACCAGAGAAAATGAAAAAATGTTAAAATGAAATACGTAACATTATTTACTTTTTAAAAATTATCCTTATTTTTTTCACTTCCTCCTTTTTTTCCTTTTATTCATCTAGTATTTGACAGCAGTTTTGGTCAATCAATGCTTTTTAGTTCAATCAAAAATTTTACCTGGCTCTGGGAACTTTCTGCAGCCTGATGCCCAGCCACCATTTGCTCACAAAGAAAGAAAAGCCTCTGAATCAATAACAGATCACAAGTAAAGGAAGTAATTTCACCAAGAGTTTCTGTAGCTCAAGAGGAACAGGAGATGTGAAAAAGAATCAACAAGGTTTTAAACTTTGTCATCCAGGGTTTTCTGCTGCACTTCATTGAACAGTGCAGGAGGGTGATTTTCTGCTTGCAACCTTGTTAGAAAGGTATTGTTATTTTCTCTTGCAACATGCATCAAGCATAAATCCTTACATGTCCTGATTATGATTTCCACACCAAGATGCCTCCTCTATCATTACATTTGTGAGTACAATCTGGAGGCTGGTGTTCCTCAACTGTCATCACTGTTTTGTTTCTGTGCTGTCCTGTTGAAATAAATGAGGCAACATCTACTGCAAAGTATTGGAATATCTGCTGTGGAATCTGCACATGGTAGTGCTGTTGATGTCCATGTCTCCCTCATTTGGGATGAGACCTTGTCTCTCTTAAAATCACTGACAAAATCAGCATTGTCCTCAATAATGGTAATTATGCCACTCTTTGCCTTTTTTCTAGGATCCATCTGCAGTCATTGATCTAAAGGTCTTCTTGTTCTGAGCCATGGAGTTCAAAGAATGGCTTGAGGTTCAAAGAGCAATACTGTGTAAAACCTTCCACAACTCAAAGATGAGAACTTTTAGGCAAATTTTGAAATGCAAAGTATATTTAATAATAAACATAGTAATGAAGTTGTTGTATCAGGTTTATTTCTAGGCCGAGTCTGACATTTCCTTCTCAGAGGAACCAGCATTAGAAGACTAACAAACCAATTCAGTCAGTGAGGAAAAAAAAAGCTAAATACAGTAAAAAATGTGTAGTTAGTCTAAAGGCTGTGGTTTGGTGAATAAATGCACATCTCCTTTTGTCACTGCAGCAGCTCTTGGGTCACTGGGTGGGATCACACCTATGGGATAAGGAACCTGCTGTTTGGAGCAGTTTCACCTGGAATGGTTAAGGAAGTATTCAAAAAAGTGAGTGAATGCTGAAGCTGTAGTGCAGTCAGCAGCAGCAACAAAATCCTCCCAGGACTTGTGCCAGAATGGTGTTATTCATTTTCCTGCTGTTACATGTTTGGAGATCATGATTCCAGGCTTAACATACTATTGCTTCAATGGCCTGTTGCAGTTTCTGTGTCTCTTGCAGTTTCCACTAATTATGTTCGACTGAATGTGCTGATGAATTCTGGCTGATTGAACAAGAGAATAAATCTTCTTTGGCAGAATTCTGCTGCCATGCTTGGTGGTGGAGCAGAGCTGAGATGGATCAGATTGCAGATCCACTACATTTCTGTTCCTGCAGCCACAGTTTCTTGCAGTGCTGTGGTCCTGGCATCATTTCCAACCTACTGGGTACTCAAAAAGCACAGACTTTTGGGATTTATTAGTAGCTATAATGCAGTCTGGAAAGCTTGTAGTCAGCAGCAGCAAGGAGAGCTGAAGAGGGTGATTACTGGAAAGGCTGTATATATATATAGGATGCAGCTTTCCCATGTGTCTGTCAGTACAGGAATTGAGGTTTGGATCAGGTCTGTACAGTTTGATAAAAGAAATAGTCCTGCTGGCTTTGTCAGCAATGTCTGGTGTCCTGCAGAAATGGGAACTGGGAATCTTCCTGGCCTCTCTGAAAGGCTGTGTTGCCAGGCAGAGGGGAATAAGATTTTTGTCTGTGACTTTGTACACGAAGCTCTTTTGTATTCAAAGTGTCATGTCCAGGTTTTGTTAAGTACCAACATGATTTGAAGTAAAGGGTATCAGCCTTGTGAAAACATGTGCCTCTCTGTTCAGCACATTCAGAAGCAAAGGCCCCAAGGAAGAGTCTCCACTGCTGATGTCTAGTTACTCATTTTGCAGTATTTCTTCTTCCCAGCCATGGCCCAAAGGCTGAGCTCTCTTACTTGACACTGGTCATTCCCCCAGCCTGGCAGGAGATCCAAAGGCTCTCTTACTGGACACTGGTCATTCCCCCAGCCTGGCAGGAGAAGCAGTGCTTTGCTTTCAATCACCCCCTGAGCTTTCAGGCACAGTCTTTTCATTAGGCCCAATGAAGGTGATCACCTCCCTGTAACAACGTGGAGCTCTTCTGTTGCTGAACTCTGATTTCCCACAAGGTTGAACTCCCACTGTTTACAGTCCTGTGCTACAAGTGAAGGGCAAGGTGAAGACTAGTGTACATGATACATGCATCTCTGGAGTCAGGAAAGCTGGGGGTTCTCACCCTGATTTGATTAATGATGAGCAGATTACTGGTCAGGAAATTGCCTTGTATTTATACACTCATTTCACCTTTCAGGTGACTTAGTTATTTAAATCATAACTACGTGTGTGTCTGTGTAATGTCAGTCTCAATAGGTCTTGACAAGACCTGCTACAACATCCTGTAATACCACAAATCCAGGTGCTGTCATAGGGAGTGTCAATGGCTGTGTCATCTGTGACCCAAGTGTTCTGAAACAAAAGGATGATTCAAGGGTTATCTAGAAATGAAGCTGAAAACTTACATACAGTATTTACAGAAGTTACATGAGAAGTAGCTGTATCTGGAACCCTTAGATTAAACTTTTTAGTTCCTATTGGACTCCTGCATGTCTTTGAGGTAGTTGGGGGTTGGTTTGGATGCATTTCATCAGTGTCTCTGAAGTTCCAATGAACCAACTGAAGTCTTCCTACACTCTTCAAGTGAAAACAGAAACACCTTTTGTAATGTCCCAAAGCTGAGAACACAACCTGTCCTGTGCTCCCACAGCCAAGGCAGGAAAACGTTTGGGTGTTGGGATAACCACCCACATTGCATTTATTCAACTATTCACACTTCTCTGGCATTTAATAATTTAGGAATTAATTTTCACAATTAAAAGTTGCTTGTTTGTTTTGCTTTGTTTTTCTTTAAGTCTATTTTTACACTGATAAGGCATAACCACTCCTTTGAAACCCCCAGTGCCATGGCAGGGAGGGTATCAGCTGAAACCTCCAGGTTAGTCTCCTGGACATGCTGAATGTGAGAATCAATCATCATCAATCATCCTTCCACCCACCAGCCACGTTATTCTGAGTGCAGCTCTCAATAAAATCCCCAATATAAACCAATACCTGCTGATACTGCACACATTTTTTTCTCACTGTGTAAAACAGAACTGAGCTTGACAGAATTAACAGGATTCTTTTTCAGCTACCAAAACCAAACCAGCCATTGTGTAACTTAGGGCAAACTGGAGGCTTTTCAGCACAGACTTCCAGAAAATGCAATTTTATGATTGAAGTGACACATTCATTTCTGTGGTGGATTTGTAAGCAGTTATCACAAACCTGTAGGAGCTTTGCACACAGAACCAGTTGGACATTGTTTGGCAATTTGCATGATTATTCCTTATGATTTGGATTTCCCTCATCTGTTTTTCTACAGGAGCCCTCTGCCTAATAGCCTTGGGCATTTGATTGTATTTGGCCTAGGAGGGGTGTTATCCTGTCCAGAAAATCACTGCAGGTAGGAGGTGTTCAGACAGGGACTCTCCAGTTGGAGAAGTAACCCTGTGAAAACTGATTGGTCACAAAAGCACCATCTGGACAAAAAGAAATGTAAAAAACCTTCTCTTTTTTCTAAAAAGCTTCTCTTTTCTGAGTTCCTTTTCAGGAGACATATTTCCTGCACAGCAGATTTAGGAGAAAAAACCCAAACCAAACAACAAAAAAGCCAAACAAAAACCACAAATCCACAAAAACCCCCAAAAGATTAGGAAAATCTGGGGCTTCTGTTAAGTGCCCATCCTGCAAGGTAACTGCAAAAGCTCTCGTGCTCCTGTGGGGATCAGACCCCTGGGACAGTAGGAGTCACTGCCCAAAGCACATTTATTCTGACAAACCTGGTTAGGATTGAGCTCTCTGGTGTGAGTTACCAGTCATCTGAATGCAGAGCTGGGGACAGGGGTGTCAGATGGCAGGAGTGTTTGTGTGCAGGGCAACGGGGTGGCTGAAGAAGTGCAGGAAGCAGCCCCAGAAACCCAGCCAGGAGCTTCTGTGCATCTAAGGCAGACAAGGCAGCAGCTCAGGGAGCACACGTGCTGTGAGAAACTCTCTGGTGTGAGTTACCAGTCATCTGAATGCAGAGCTGGGGACAGGGGTGTCAGATGGCAGGAGTGTTTGTGTGCAGGGCAACGGGGTGGCTGAAGAAGTGCAGGAAGCAGCCCCAGAAACCCAGCCAGGAGCTTCTGTGCATCTAAGGCAGACAAGGCAGCAGCTCAGGGAGCACACGTGCTGTGAGAAACACACGTGCTGCTGAAAGGCACAGGGCTACAGACAAATAAAGCACTGCTGGTTTTAGGGCTTTATAGCATTTAGCAATTTGAGGGTTTATGAATATGGCATTTATAACCAGGATGCAACAGAGGAATGCAAGAGAAATAGCTGACCCAAGCATTAGTTTCATCCCCAGTGAAAAACCATCAGAAACCTGAATACCAGCATCACTGTGTGGTGCAGCCTGTGTTTGCCTTCCTGCAGCCTCCAGGAATAATTGAGAAAAAATGTCAAGTTTCTTCCTAAAGAAGAGAAGAGAGACCTGATTAAGGAGAAAAGGAAAGCAGGTGCTTTGTATTTCCAGCATCAGAGGAGAATTGTGCCCACTTCTAGTTCCTTATCAGTCCTTGTCAGGCTCTGAACAGAACGGGAGCATCAGGGAGGCTGAAGCTGAACCCAAATGCAAGTCTGATCTCTGGTACCAAAGAAGAGTTTGTGCAGCCCCTCTGATTGTGAGCTCAGCCATGTGGGCAAAGCCATCACTGTTTCCTCTGAAACCAGGTTTTTGCTCCAACAGCTCAATGAATTGAATCTTCTTTTTCTGAAGGCATGAGGAAGTTCCTCCAGCTCTTTGGGCTTACAGGGAAGGCCAAGGGCTCGGGCCAGGCTCAGATCATCTGTTCATGCCCTTTTAATGATTGAAACTAGAAAACTTGAACAAAAGGATGTCTGTATTGGCCTACAGAGTAGGACAAATCCCTTTGAGTTTTGCTAGGTTGGAGATCACTCTGCTTTGGCAGAAAGGGGGAAGAAGCCCCAGAGATCTCTATTTCTCTTACAGTCCCACCTAACCCAAGTGGGTGAAGTCAGCAACTCTGAAATACTTGGCTCTTCCTCAGCAGCAGCAGTTTGTGCTTGACTCTCTAAGATCTCAGCTGACTGAATAATCAGTCAAAAAGGAAAGCAAATAATGATAATTTCCTGCTG
>NW_009952438.1:889859-907343 GCF_000747805.2 Chaetura pelagica
ATATGGCATTTATAACCAGGATGCAACAGAGGAATGCAAGAGAAATAGCTGACCCAAGCATTAGTTTCATCCCCAGTGAAAAACCATCAGAAACCTGAATACCAGCATCACTGTGTGGTGCAGCCTGTGTTTGCCTTCCTGCAGCCTCCAGGAATAATTGAGAAAAAATGTCAAGTTTCTTCCTAAAGAAGAGAAGAGAGACCTGATTAAGGAGAAAAGGAAAGCAGGTGCTTTGTATTTCCAGCATCAGAGGAGAATTGTGCCCACTTCTAGTCCCTTATCAGTCCTTGTCAGGCTCTGAACAGAACAGGAGCATCAAGGAGGCTGAAGCTGAACCCAAATGCAAGTCTGATCTCTGGTACCAAAGAAGAGTTTGTGCAGCCCCTCTGATTGTGAGCTCAGCCATGTGGGCAAAGCCATCACTGTTTCCTCTGAAACCAGGTTTTTGCTCCAACAGCTCAATGAATTGAATCTTCTTTTTCTGAAGGCATGAGGAAGTTCCTCCAGCTCTTTGGGCTTACAGGGAAGGCCAAGGGCTCGGGCCAGGCTCAGATCATCTGTTCATGCCCTTTTAATGATTGAAACTAGAAAACTTGAACAAAAGGATGTCTGTATTGGCCTACAGAGTAGGACAAATCCCTTTGAGTTTTGCTAGGTTGGAGATCACTCTGCTTTGGCAGAAAGGGGGAAGAAGCCCCAGAGATCTCTATTTCTCTTACAGTCCCACCTAACCCAAGTGGGTGAAGTCAGCAACTCTGAAATACTTGGCTCTTCCTCAGCAGCAGCAGTTTGTGCTTGACTCTCTAAGATCTCAGCTGACTGAATAATCAGTCAAAAAGGAAAGCAAATAATGATAATTTCCTGCTTAAAGCACTGAACCAATCACTGATGGTTTACAGATTTCATGAGGGGCACCAACAGGCTTCCAGCCTGACCAGATGATGGGCTTTGTTCTGGCACTGGTAAAGGTTCTTATCCAGGGGATCAGAGAAAGTTTATGTCACATGGATCCTCCTTTCCCAGCTGTTTGTAAGGTAAGCAGAAGGTTCCAGATGTTCTTTGCACCAGTAATGGCTTTGGGAGAGTTCTTGGCCTCTGCATGTCTAAACAGCCCCTCACAATCCAGTTGGCATTTCTCCTGCCTCCTTCTTCTAGAGCAGCTCTGGGGAGAAAATGGTGACAAAAGCCAGCCCTGAAGTTTGCTCTGATATGTCCATTCATACAAGACTCTTCCCTGGACAGATTCTTTATGGTAAAAGCCATAATAATAATCCACTTTGCAGAGCCACTGCAACAGGATGAAACATTTCCAATTATTGCTGTAAAATCCCACAGTATTTTGTAAACATGACAAAGTAAGAAAGGCATGTCCTTTGAAAATACATGCACTGAAGAAGATTGATCAACAGAGAACTGAGTCCTCACCTCAGGTGTCTCACCATGGCTGCAGAGTTGCTCCATGGATGTCAATAACATTTATTCATGCTAACACTTCTGTAAAGAAAGTTGGCCTTTCATATTTACCATTTCTATTAACAGATTTATAAAATGCACTTGTTCCACAGCTGCCAGACATGCAGAAAAGTTTCCAAGTAATACACAAAAGATAGTTAAACTGTTAGAATTCCATTACTATTTTAGAAGACATGTTAGATTCACACTGCACATGTAACTTTCAGTTGCATCACCAATTCCTTAAAACATCTTCAGAAAAAAGAAATGCCTCACAGTACTGATCATGAGGGTAACTATACCTACCTAT
Organism: Chaetura pelagica; assembly: GCF_000747805.2. NCBI lineage: Eukaryota > Metazoa > Chordata > Aves > Apodiformes > Apodidae > Chaetura > Chaetura pelagica. The sequence goes on from NW_009952438.1 coordinate 891,622, forward strand.
ATATACTGACCTTTGCAACCCAGAGGTTGTCTCAGGGATCTGCATTCAGACCTTGCTCCCCAAATGGTTTAATTGATTTGAAAATGAAAAGGTAGTCAAGCCAAAACAACCTTCTGAGTCAACTTCCCACTTGTCGTTTTGCATTGTGTTGTAACTAAGGACACCAGGACAGCTCAGGAAACACTGCTGGGCTCTTCTCTTGGACAAAGGGCCAAAAAAACCCCACTAAGATTGAAGCCCCTGTGGAAGGAGCATGAGACTCATTCCAGATGTTTAAACTCTTTGAGAATCTGTTGATTTGAATTATCACAGTAAAAGGGTAAAGGAAAATAATCTCCAAGGTAGATGGGATTTAAATAATTGTAAGGACATTAGAGATAAGGTCAGCACCTTGCATGGCCCTCAGATCTTTGCAGGAAAGTAGCAGAGCTCTTGGCAAAAAGGGCTTTGTTGGCTGGCACTGCCAAACAAGCTGGTGTTTATTAGCAGCCCATCTTGGTTAATTAAATCTATGCATATTGAGGAGAGAAATGATACTACTACCCCTGGCCAGGGTCTCACCACCCTCACTGTATTTATTTTTTCCTTGTATCTAGTCTAAACCTACCCTCTTTTAGTTTAAAAACATCCCCCTCTGCCCTGTGGCAGCAGGCCCTGCAAGCCATTTGTCCACAGTGATTTGCACCATTATACTCATATTACCATAGAAATAATAGTAATTTACAGTCACTAATAGCAATAATATTAATCTTATATTTAGCAAGTTACACTTCAAACCTGAGCTTAGTTTGAAGATGGAGGTGACCATGGTTTCCCTGTTAACATGGAGGAACAGTAGGAAATGGGAACAGAGCTCACATCTATGTCTACATCTTCCCAGGGTTTTTCTTATCAGACAAGATTTCTGCTGAAAATTGTGCTGGGGGCAGTTCAGTTTTTACAGGCACCTCCATGTGTGCACCAGTTTGAGGGACAATGTTTTTCAGGTTTTGTGTGAGGTTCATGAGATTCAAAACCAGAGGGATAAGTATGACTAGGAGACACTATCCATTGCAAAGATCCAAAAGCTGCAGGATCAGACTCGTGTGGGATTGAAGAGGTTCTGGAACTGTATGGATGGAGGCTGGGAAACCCTTCCACACCCAACTCTGTTTCTGTCATCAAGCCCTGAGCCCAAAAAGACAAGGAATATGATCTGAAGTCATGAGCCTGATATTTCATGGCTACAAAGAACGAAGAGAGATGAACTTGTCTGGAGAAGCAACACATACATTGGCTCAGACCAGCAAGTAGAGCTGGGAAAAATACACCCATTTTTGTGGAACAAGCCCTCCCTGCTTTGAAATGTGACACGTATGACCCCAATTGTGTCTGAGCACAGCCCAGCTTCCAAACTAAAATGTTACATGCATGTCCAGGCTTCACGTTTTTTCAGTGCCATGCACATGTATGTGGATCATTTTGTTTTCTGGCTGAGTTCTGGGGCTTGGCATTGGGCAATCTGGGGTTTGAATCCTCCTGACATTTTAGCATGCTTCTCATTAGAAGGCAAGGGAAGTATGTACCAGTCACTTCTGCTCCTATTCACGTTACTTTGCAAATTAAATTCAGAAGGCAATTCCCCCCCTTGCCTTGGCTCCAAGGTTAAAATTCCTGGCTGTTTTGAATTTGGAAGGCTTCCCATGGTAATCATACACTGTATCAGTGTGGTCTGTACGCTCAGCACTGCCTTATTTAGCTCCATCAGGCAGCACTGACTAGCTGAAACCAGTTGAAGCTTCAGCAGAGGAGCAGGAGCCCAGGATCAGCCTGGGAGGACCCAGCAGGAGCTCAGCAAGAGGCTCTGCCCGGAGAAGCAGCAGCTCCGGCCCAGGCAAGGCTGGAGAGGGATTGCTGTGCTGACTGAAGTCATCTGAGGGGACAGCTTTGGGGCTTAGGGTTCCCCTAAGTCTCTCTGATTTCCAAAATATGGGAAGCTTGATTTGCATCAAGATGATTTCTGCTGAGGCTCTGTCCCTGCACACGCAGGGTGGCTCTGTGCTGTCCCTGGGTGCTCTCCTGGGGACACGAGGACCCTGCAGGTCAGGGTTTTATACATTTCCTTTTTTCTGTGACTGCTTTGCTGTAGGTATGGAACTGGCTTTGACAGAGCATCATTCCCAGCTTTCGATTCATCTGCCTGGAGACAGGAGCATTCTAGTCTGTGCTCTTTGGCTTCAGCCCCAGAGAAAGCTGCTCTGTGACCCCAGAGCAGGGTGATGCTGCTGGGAGTTCCCTACCTGCCTCTCTTCCCACTCTCTAGCTACTCTACCAGACCTCATATGTCTGGTACTTCTCTGCCCACTTTCAGTGCAAAACTCAAGCCAGCAGAGCATGGGAGAGGTTCCTGCTGCCTCCTGGCTCTCAGCTGCAGGGCAGGGCAGCTTGGCTGACCAGCCAGGCAACGCTTTGGAGAGCAGTTTATCACCTGAAATCACTAGTGTGAAGCTGCTGCTTACACAGTGGTTCTTCCAGGGTGCATTCCCTGTGCATGGAATTCTTTCTTGATTAGTGAAATTGGCATCTGGACTTGAGAAGGACTGCTTTGTGCTGCTGCACCTGCTGCTGGAAAAGGGGGCTCTGGGGGGGTGGGCACGGAGGGGACAGGAATGGGCTTGTAAGCAGCACCCTCAGGGGAGCATCCCCTGGCCTCGGGGGCTGCCTCTGCCACCTCTGCCACACACTGGATTTGGCAGCTATTCCTTGAAAAATAACCTGTCCTGAGATGGCTTCCTACAAGTGAGCCAGGTGAAAATGGACAAATTCAGTGACAAGAAGCTATGGATTTTGGAGGTGGTGGCAGTCTGGTGCCAGCCACTGCATGACACACTGTCCTGCTCCTTAAAGTAAAGGATGCTGGACAAGAAAGAAAAAAAAATTCTGTCCTTGCCTGTTGACATTGGGTTGAATATAGAAACAAATTTATCTGCATTTTTAAGTGTCTCTGTCCAATTTTCTCAACACCTCTCTCCTCATCCCATTTCTCAGCCTGGACAAGCATGAGGCTGGGTTGCAAGCTGCCTTTCCCAACACTTATTAAAAAAGTAATGAGGAAACCCTTCTTGAGTGTGAGGGTCCCAGAGCCCTGGGCCAGGCTGCCCAGGGAGGCTGTGGAGTCTCCATCCCTGCAGACATTCCAGCCCCACCTGGCTGTGTTCCTGTGGGATCTGCTCTAGGGGATCCTGCTCTGGCAGGGGTTGGACTGGGTGATCTCCAGAGCTCCCTGCCAACCCTGACAACTCTGTGACACTAATGGCTGAGGGGGACAGGGGTTTTCAGAGCACAGAGATCCTCAGCACTGTGCTCTCCTTGTGCTCTGATGGGAGGCAGAATGGGAAGTACCAGTGGTACCAGTGCTTGGACTGTGCTGGTATTCATGTGTACTGACCCTCCACCCTTCAGCCTCCCTGGCTGTAGAGATGGTGCTTTGGTCACTCCCATTAGAAGGAGCTGCTAAAATGAGACCTCCATCAGGCTCTGTTCCTGGCTGCTCCTCTCCTTGAGGGACCAACAGGATAAAAACTTCTCCCAAGACCAATGTCTGGAAGGCTCTTGTCTCTTCCCAGTAGGTGGGAGTTTCCCATCCTTGGTTTTGGCTCTCCTGTCATGCTGCTAAATCCTGGGCTGGCAAGTGCCTCTTGGCAATGTACCTTTGGGTCAGTCCTCCAAACCTTTGTGAACAGAACATGAAGCACAAATTCATAACTTGGAGGCAAGGTAACATCCTCCAGCCCCTTTTCTTTTCTCTTTTTTATATTTTTTTTCTTTTTTTTCTTCTTCTTCTTTCATTGTTTTGCTTTGTTTCTACAATAGGAACTTGAAAAACAAATGGAGAAAATAAAGGAACATGGTCACCAGTGCAGCTGAAAAAGATGCTTTTTCAGACAAAACATCTTCAGAGCACAAAAAACAAACAAAAAAACCACACAAAAAAACCCCAACACACCACTTACAGCCCTTACCAGCTTAGGGGGCATTATGATCTGCAAAAGAACTTCTGTGTAACCTGGTTACTATTATATTTGGGTTGAATATAGAAACAAATTTATCTGCATTTTTAAGTGTCTCTGTCCAATTTTCTCAACACCTCTCTCCTCATCCCATTTCTCAGCCTGGACAAGCATGAGGCTGGGTTGCAAGCTGCCTTTCCCAACACTTATTAAAAAAGTAATGAGGAAACCCTTCTTGAGTGTGAGGGTCCCAGAGCCCTGGGCCAGGCTGCCCAGGGAGGCTGTGGAGTCTCCATCCCTGCAGACATTCCAGCCCCACCTGGCTGTGTTCCTGTGGGATCTGCTCTAGGGGATCCTGCTCTGGCAGGGGTTGGACTGGGTGATCTCCAGAGCTCCCTGCCAACCCTGACAACTCTGTGACACTAATGGCTGAGGGGGACAGGAGTTTTCAGAGCACAGAGATCCTCAGCACTGTGCTCTCCTTGTGCTCTGATGGGAGGCAGAATGGGAAGTACCAGTGGTACCAGTGCTTGGACTGTGCTGGTATTCATGTGTACTGACCCTCCACCCTTCAGCCTCCCTGGCTGTAGAGATGGTGCTTTGGTCACTCCCATTAGAAGGAGCTGCTAAAATGAGACCTCCATCAGGCTCTGTTCCTGGCTGCTCCTCTCCTTGAGGGACCAACAGGATAAAAACTTCTCCCAAGACCAATGTCTGGAAGGCTCTTGTCTCTTCCCAGTAGGTGGGAGTTTCCCATCCTTGGTTTTGGCTCTCCTGTCATGCTGCTAAATCCTGGGCTGGCAAGTGCCTCTTGGCAATGTACCTTTGGGTCAGTCCTCCAAACCTTTGTGAACAGAACATGAAGCACAAATTCATAACTTGGAGGCAAGGTAACATCCTCCAGCCCCTTTTCTTTTCTCTTTTTTATATTTTTTTTCTTTTTTTTCTTCTTCTTCTTTCATTGTTTTGCTTTGTTTCTACAATAGGAACTTGAAAAACAAATGGAGAAAATAAAGGAACATGGTCATCAGTGCAGCTGAAAAAGATGCTTTTTCAGACAAAACATCTTCAGAGCACAAAAAACAAACAAAAAAACCACACAAAAAAACCCCAACACACCACTTACAGCCCTTACCAGCTTAGGGGGCATTATGATCTGCAAAAGAACTTCTGTGTAACCTGGTTACTATTATATTACCACTATTATTTGCCCATCACATCACAGCTGAACTGCAAGGAAATCATTACCCAGATTCAGGTCTAGGTTTGCCCATGACGTTCAGGGCACCAGCCCTGCCCCAGCTGTGACAGCTCTGCCCTTTGCACCAAGTGACAGTTCCAGTCACTGCACATCATACTGTTATTTAAAACCTACTGTGGTGCATGTTACATTTGATATGAGAAGGTTTTTCAGGGTGAAGAAACACCAGGCTGGGTATGCAATAATTGTGCTGCTTCCCCCAGGAGAAGCACTTGTGAGATCACATTCCCTCTGTCACTACAACCTCCTCTTCAGAAATACCTGTGATTGCCTGAAAACAATCCAGAAAGATCCAGAAGGTTCCATGGCTGTTGCAACCAAAGACACCACAGCTGCCATCACTCCATTCTAAGGCAGAAGGGAAAGGATTATTCTGCACAGCTGTGGGAAAAGTTGTTGCCCTGCAGATAATTCATGGGGTGCTTGTCTTTGGAGCAGGTAGCAAAGTGCTGTGAAGACACAGCTGAGACTTCCTAGAAAACTTCAAAAAGAAGTTCAGGAAGACTCTGTGTTTTCTTTAAGGTGATCCCCTTGTGTTCTGTGTTACGTGGCTGTTTTGAAAACTGATGAGTTACTGATCACAGCTTGCAATGTAATCAGTTCATCAGTAATTAATGTCACTTTTGCAGATTGCTTTAGAAATACAAAGCTTCGTGATTTCTAAATCAATAACAATATTTCAACAGGATGGTATTAATTTATTCCCATTGAACTGAAAATCAGTGTGTACAAGCAGTTTGCTGGGCATATTTGCATACATAAAAAGCCACCTCATTCGATCTGTTCTTTTTCTTGCTGTATTAAGAGCAGAACTATCCCTCCAGCCAAAGAAATCTCAGTCCCTTCAAGAAAGAACAGGGTCATGTTGCCAAACTCTCCTAGGCAGACTGACGGTGCCACTGAGAAGGTGAAAGGCTTGAGCACCTATGAGACAAATTGCTGGTTTGTGTCCTATCAACACATCTGTGAATAAGGCAGGGAGGCTTCTAGAAGTCTGACATCTCTGTGGCTTCTCACCTCTGCATTTGGTCTGGTCTTTAGCTACTCAGCTCAAGGCTGCTGAAATAATTAGCCTTCAGGCTCGAGTTCTGTGCCCAGTTAGAAAACCTTAGCTTGCATCTAGGAAGTCCCAACTATTTGATGATTAATCAATACATTCATATATTCTTGAAAATTGATCAAATAAAAATGAATGGAGATCACTAATGCATGAACCAGGAAAACACTGAAACGTGGTTGTGTTGCAAATGGGTTTGTTTTCTAGTTGTGTTGAGTAATAAAACAACATGTTCATTTCATATGGGAATATGTGGGAAAACCTGCCTGCAGATGCACTTCCCTGCTCCCTAGCTAATTGTATGAAATCCTGTTTGTGGAAGAATGTGAAAAATTGGAAGGTTTTTGCAATACTCATCACCAAGAGTTGTGCACAGCAGAGAGAGGCACGTTCTCTATGCTCCAGCAGGACATAACACTTGGATTTAAAGACACTTAAAGACATCAGTCACTAGTTTTTGGGCAGCACTAGTTTTTTTTCAGAACTGCAGAAAAGTCACAGTATTCAGGTTCAAACAAATTCCTGGTGCTAAAGGGATCCCATCCCCTTTGTGCAGGAGGTCTTGGTGCAGCCGTGGCTGGCACTAGTGCCACGGGAATAGCCTGCAGGTCAGGGAACAGCAAGGGTGCTTGTGGTGTGCCTGGAGACCTAGAGAGCAGGGCAGGCTGTACTCATGCATAAATGGCTTTGTTCAACATGGTGTGCATTTGGCTGTGCCATTTGGGAGGGGAAGTGGGTGGCAGTGGCTGTCCCAGCTGGGCTTGAGAGCCTTCAGCAGTTTGTCTCCGGCCCGTGAGCGCTGGTATCGGTGTGGACAGACACGTGTGGGTCAGGGAACAGCAGGACAGAAGCTCAGGGGGAGTTTGTGGATTTTCCTCAGCGTAAGGGCCAGTTGGTGAAATGTTTGTAAAGGGGCACCCAGAGCTGTGGACAGAAAATAGCAGTGATAATTCATATCACCCTGACTCCACCTGCCATCCCCCCTGAGTTCAGGGGGCTGCGGGCAGCCCTGACCCTCACAGATCTGCACCTCACCTTCATGTCCTGCTGCCTGCCAAGCCCCACCAGCAGATATGGCAGCATCAGCCTCTCAGACCAGATGTTAGAAAGAATTTCTTTCCTGAGAGAGTGGTTGGACAGGAGAACAGGCTGCCCAGGGAGGTAGTGGAGGCACCATCCCTGGACGTGTCTAGAAGAAACAGAGATGTGGTGCTCAGGGACATGACTGAAGCACTGAGCAGGTAAATCAGGTTGTGATAGGGTGAGCTAGGTTATGGTTGGACTTGATGATCTTCAAGGTCCCTTCCAACCAGGATGATTCTATGACTCTATCCTATGAGTCCCTGCAGCAGGAGGCAGCTCAGCACTGGAACAAGGGGGTGCAACACCTCAGGACTGCCAGAGGAATGGGAAATGTCCTGCGTGGAATTGCTTACAAGTGAGGTGAAGCAGAAAGCTGCTTCCCTCAGAGTTCTTTTATGAATTATGTGGGTCCATGTGTTGGAAAAAAACAAAACACTTTCTCTTTCTGATGTATCGACCTTCTGTGTGTTTCCCATTCATCACCCCTGGCAGTGCTCACCCTGAGCTCCTGCTGCCTGACAGTGTCAAACGGTGTCCCCTGCAGAGAGGGGCAGAGCTGTTTTGTCTGTCCTGCTTTGAAATCAGTTCCTGTTACCTCGAAACCAGCAGCAGCAAAGAGCTTAACATAACCTGGCCCAGCCAGGAAAAAAACATGTTCTTGCATGGAAAACCTGGAAGAAGAGGCATGCACAGGAGAAACACGATGCTCTGGTTTCTGTTACTTTGAGGTTGTTTATGTTAACGTTCAAGGCAAGCTCTGGGCAGGGGAGAAGTTTACACACTGGAGAATGTGCAGACCCTGGCTGCATGATGGAAACACACCTTCTGGAAACTTGCATATATTCTCCATGCAAAGCTGCACACTCCTTCATCCCAGCTCTTCCATCCATCACTTGCTCCACCCTGTGTTGTGTGAATGGGGATTCAGAGCCCAGGGTGACAATGGCAAATGCAGCCTCCACGTGTCTCCTGTGTAAACATGAACTTTTAGCATATACCCTGAGTAGACTTTCTAAATAAATACCATCTGAGGGCAAACTTCTCCAAGGCTTGTGTAAAGCTGGAGTTATTCTATTTTATACCCCATCATTATGAACAAGCAATTAGTTCTGAGTGACTGCATTTGCTGATTACAAAATCTTCTGTGAACAAACATCCATCCCCTTTCTAGACCCCACCAGGAGGCATATAAAGCTTCCTTGTCTTGGAACATGTTCTGATGCCAGAACTGATGCCTCACCTACTGAGAATAATCTCATTCAACCAGGAGAAGAGAAAATAAATGGGAAATGTGGATTAAAACCCGAGAGTACACGAGCTGAAATGGCCAGGACTGATGCAGATAACTGTTGAATGAAGACTCCCTCGTGCTGCATAATCTTACAGCTGCCTGAACCATGTGCAGTGTGAGAGCAGGGAGAGGCTGCTCCTTTATTTGTAGCATAAAGAGGAGAACTAGGCAGTGACTTGACAGCAGACCTGATTCAGCAATAACCTGCACAGCTCATTTCTCCCTGGGCACAGGTGAGTAGTCTGGGTACCAACGTGTGTGTGTGCTCTGCCATCCCTGCAAACACCTATTAGTGTCCCATCGAAATACCATCATTTCTTGTCAATAGCATCTGCTGCTCTTTGTCCCGCCTTTCAAACTGGAGCTGGGCTGTCTAAAAGCTGGGCTTAGAGCTCTTCACACTGCAAAAGGCTGTAGCTGTCAGGAAGGGCCATGTGCAGAGCAGCAGACACGTCCTCGCTGCAGCTCTCAGGCGGTGGGTTGGTCTGTAAACAGAGGCATTGTCTTCAGTTCAGCTTGTCCCCTTCACTTAGGCTCAACCTTGCCCCCTTTTCAGTTGCAGTTCACAGGCTGTAACAAAAGGCTGTGTGGAGAGCAAGTCTGCAGTCTGTAAAGACACTGAAATCATAAAAATCCTGACCTGTTGGGAATCCCAGAAAGTCCTCAAGGTTCTTCATCCTGGAGAGACTTTGCAGGTGCCATCGTGGGTGGTTTGCTCCATCTCTGTCAACATGCCTTGAACTTATAAACCCAATTGCAGTGGGCACTTATGGGGTTTTTTTTTGCACTTCCATTAGTTAGAAAGATTCATGTAAATACATTAGAGGCAAAGCTTACCCAGGTTGCTGCCTTGTTACCTCTGAAAAGGCTTCCTGCTCATGTGTGCACAGACGAAGAACCTCTTAAAGCAGTGAAGCAAAGACTACATGTAGAAAAAATGAGAACTGTTCTTCAACTCAGACCTGTGGGGAATGTTCCCAAACTGACACTTGAGACAGAGCCAGATTTAACTGCCAGTGCTGCCCTTATTCCTCCTCAGCAGCAACAAAGTGGCTGAGGAACTCACAGGGAATTGCCCATTATTCCAGTGAAGGTAACTTGGAGGGCCAAGATGGCACAAGAGTTAAAAACTATATTAATAAGAAGAGATAGAGATAATGAACTATGTAGAACCCTTAGCAAAACTAACCACTAATACTCTGTAATTTCCATGTTGCTCAAGGTTTGCTGGCTCCATTCCCTGCAGAAGAAAGAGAGTGATTGTTTGAATTCAGGCTGGTTTTGCAGCTGACCAAGGAGGGGGAAAGCAGGTGCTGGGCAGCTGAAGTTCCTTCAGCTTGTTCTGATGCCCAGGTCTGTGTGTGGGGGGGGAGTGAGGCCATTAGCACTGAGTGATCAGCAGCACATCTGGGAGGCTCTGGGAGCAGGACCAACTGGAGCTGCTAAAGCCCAGCTACATCCCACTGTTCATTCCTGCCCTCAGCCCCAGACCCACAAACATGAATTTCTGATTTAGCTGAATTTCACCAAGAGGTATCATGATTGCAGGAGCTTTGCTTTGTAGTTCCATGGCATGGGAGGGATTGATTCCTGCTACTGGTGTGAACAGAGCTGAGATCTGTTCCAAACCTGGTGCAGAGGGAAGGCAGCCAGTCTGTATGCAGCAAAACCACAAGGGTTTGGGACACATTTTGACAGAAGATTATGATTTTATCATAAATGCCTAGAAAACTGTATCTGTAAGCATTATACATAAAGATATAGATAAATACTTTTCCTGCCCTCAGACCCAGACCCACAAACATGAATTTCTGATTTAGCTGAATTTCACCAAGAGGTATCATGATTGCAGGAGCTTTGCTTTGTAGTTCCATGGCATGGGAGGGATTGATTCCTGCTACTGGTGTGAACAGAGCTGAGATCTGTTCCAAACCTGGTGCAGAGGGAAGGCAGCCAGTCTGTATGCAGCAAAACCACAAGGGTTTGGGACACATTTTGACAGAAGATTATGATTTTATCATAAATGCCTAGAAAACTGTATCTGTAAGCATTATGCATAAAGATATAGAAAAATACTTATGTAATATAAAAAAATAGTAATAAAAAAAAGGAGTAAATGACACGAGCACCTTTTGACTATGGCTCAGTGAGGAGGTATCTTTCATCCCTTTGCTTTCCTCTGTTTGTTTGGTTTTGTTTTGGGTGGTTTTGCTTTGTTTTCAGTCCCAACAAATTAGGACACTTCTCCAGGAAGGGCACAGACAGGGAAGTCCTTTGGTAGGTAGAGAGGTGTCAACCTCAAGTCCTTCTCCAGGTGTCCTTGTGTTGCACAGCCAAACTATTTCCCTGAAACACAAATGCAATATTGAAAAGAGCAGGAGCCAGAAGCAAACCCCAGAGAGTCTTGTTTGGGGCTGAGACTGCAGCTCTGCATTGCTGGAGCTCTGCCCTCAGGACTCTGGGCTGGGCTTAAAAACCGTGGTAATGGGCAATGGGAAAGCGTGGAGAGCCTGGACAGCAGCAGCAGCTGCTTGCTGGGGGTGTTTGTTTGTTTGCTTTTCTAAAGTTCCTCTCTTGAAAACCTGTTCAAAACTATTAGGAGCAGTGAGGCTGAGGGGCTTTCACTGAGGCCATAATTTGAATACCACGGGTTTATTCAGTTGTAGCAGCAGCCTAATTTGTTTGGAGACCCTTTCTTGTTAGTGATGCAGGAAAAGAAAAGAGCTCCAGCACCCAGGGAGGCTGTTGGTGGCAGCTGAGAGAAGAAAAGCTTAATGCTTATAAGCAGAACATGTGTGCCATGGAATCACTGAGAGAGTGAGCACTGAATCCTAGGGTGTTTTTTTTTAATAAAGGGTTTCATTTCAAAGAAGAATTACACTTTAAACTGTTCCTTTTTTTTTTCTCTTAGAAGATATAACTTCTTAAATCCATATTGGCAGGTCTGCACACAACAACCCTGGTGCAGTTGGACCAAGTCCACAAACTTTCCTCAACAATCCTGATGTTTTTGAAACAGTTTTGCTACGGTATGAGAATCACTTAAAACAGTGGGTACAACAGTGGGTACAGCAGCAATCCTCTTTACCAACACATGTGAAAAGAAGGCCAACAACAGTGAAGCCCTTGTATGGAGCCAGATGGCAGAAATAGCAGCAGGCTCCACAGAAAAGCTAGGTATACATCTTCATCTGGAACCAAAGAGATATGCAAGTCTGACGTGGGTGTAAGACTTCTGCTGAGTCCTAGCCAAGGACATGTAACACAGGTCAGCACTTTGGGGACAGTGTTGTTTAAGATGAACATAGTTTTAGTGTTTCCACTGTTTTGCACTTTAAACCAATTTTCTGTGTTTGTCCTAACATCCCTGCTCATCCTGCGGGGAAAGGTTTTGGCACTTGCAAGAAAAGCACAGAGAAGTTTTGATGAGGTTCTAGGGAGAGGTTGTGTTGAAAGCTCAGCAGTGTCAGAGCAGGGTTGGTGGGATCCAGGGGGGTGGGCTGGACGTGTCCATCTCGGGGGCAGAAATGCCAACCCTCCTGAGAGGGAATATCTGCACTGCTCAGGTGAGAGCATCACCCTCACTGTTTTGGTCAATGTGTTGGAAAATCTTGACTGAAAAAAAGCAAAAGGCAGAAGAAAAAACCCCAAAATCAACTGCAAGGACCAAGCTGAACCACCTCAGGCAGCTGAAAACGTGGGGGTTTTTCCTCTTCTTGGATGTACAAGGTGTCAGTTGAGGTTTGCTTTGTCTGATGCAAAGTGGGCATCTGGCTTGGGTTTTCCAGCTTCTGACTGGGATGGGAAACTTCCTCCAGAGTCCTGGGTTTCTAATTCCTCCCAACAACAACAACAGCTCCACCTTCTTGGTCTGTATCCTCCAATTCAAGGAGCTGGAGGGTGAGAATCATCTTCTGGCTTGGAGGCTGGACCTCCCTGGGGCACGAGAAGCAGGTCTGGGTTGCTGTGCTGCTGGAGGCTCAGGGTGCAGCAGCAGCAGGGGCTGAGCAGGGATGATGCTCCTGGTGTCCAGCTGCTCTCCTGCAAGGTGAGGGGGCTCTGCCTCCCCCGGCAGAGAGCAGGAGTCTCTGGTCTTTCCTGAGAGCTCCAGGCACTGGCACAGAATGTTGAAAGGGACTGACAGACTTCCTTTCATCCAAGACCTTCTCCAGCTGAAAACTGGAGAGGTTGACCCTTTTTTTTTTTCCTCTCCTTTACCTTTTTTTTTCCTTCCCCCCCCCCCTTTTCTTTCTTTTACTTTTCCCCTTTTTATCTTTTTATCTTTTTTTCTTTTACTTTTTCCTATTTTTCTTTTTTTCCCGTTTTTTTTTCTTTTTTCCTTTTTCTTTTTTTTCTTTGTGTTGTTTTTTTTCCCCTTCTTTTTCTCTTTTTCTTTTTCTCTTTTTTTTTTTTTTCTTTTTTTCTTTTTGCCTGCCAAACCCACCTTTTTCAACAAGTTTCCTCACTTTTCTGACTTTCCTCATTTTTCCATGAGTTCACAGAAATAGCCCTCAGAATAGAGACAGCCTTGACCTTCCAGTCCCTCATCTTCCAAAGAGCCTCTGAGGGAGACCAGCCAGGAATGAGCTGTAGTTGCCATGTTATGTCTTGCTAAAAGGAAGATCATCTGGGTCAGAGGAGCTTTTGTGCCTTCAGGGATCAAACCACAATGCAGCAGCCAGGGAGCAGAGAGGCTGAGCAGAGCCATCATCTACAGCTGAGCTTCTGCCCCACTGCTGGGGACCTGCCCTGTTGGCCAGGAAGGGACAATTCTCCACCAGGACATCTCTCCATGGAGAGTTGGCAGCAGAGAGTTGTCCAAGCCCCCTGGGGGCTGTACGAGCTGCAAGTCCATTGCATTCCAAGAGGAGAACAAGAGGAGTGATGCCATGCAATACTTTAATTGGGCCTTTTCAATATATTAAATAAAAACAACCCACAACTTTTTAAATGGCAAATTAAGTACAATGAAGACTGAAGTGGTTTTCTTCTAAAGATAAAGAAATGTGAGAGCAAAGTCTCAGCAAGCTAGAACAGATTCTTATTTAACACAGCTGTTTAAACAGCTACATTTGTTGAATGTGGCACTAACAAAGTTTTTGTATTTTGATGTGGAAAAACTGCTCTAAATTGGCTTATTTTATATGAGGAATGTTTTTGCTTAGGTAGGGAGAAGAGTTTAATTTCTTGTTTTGGTGCAGACATATAGCAAAAACTTAATCAAAAAAATGGAGAGTTGCAACTACTGACTTACTATTTCAATTTGAGGACTTAAATTGCAAACATGTAAGCAGTGGCCATGGCTCTCAGCACCATAACACATTGATTTGAAATGCTCCCATTAGCAAGTAACATGTCCAGTTGGAAGTGTTTAGAAGATTGGACCTTAAAATAGAAACTACAATGAGCAGGCTGTGTGCCCTCAGCTGGACACCCCTAAATATTCTTTAACAACACCACAAATAAAAGAAAAATGACTTATGTGAGAGCTATTCAGCTTAAATCAAGTGCATTCCTTGTTTTATTCAGAGATAACTGCTTTGCTAATGCAAAACTTGATGCAAATCAGGCATAATAAACTGGGGGTTTCTCCCATTCCATTGTCAAGAGGCAATGCAGCAAAGCAAGATGCTCCCACTGACACGAGGGTTGCACCTCTCCATAAACAGGGACTGGCTCTGGGTTATGTTTGTAAGTGATGCTCAGTCAAGGAGAGCTTAGTGTACAATACTCTGGCCTGATCACTTCTCATGCACAGCTTGTGGAAGTGGCTGTGCTGACATAAGGAGCAAGAGACTCAGGAGCTCACCAGGAAGAGGCAGCCTTGATGTTTCTTGCTGGTTGAACCATCTCTAAACATGGAGCAAGAACTCATGACAAACGTAGGGGCTGACTCAGCCTGTGGCTCTTTCTTGCTCTGAGGTTGAACACCAGGAGCCCAGAGCCTGCCTCTGCCAGGTTAATACCAGATGTACAAGAAGCCATGGAAGGCCAGGAATGTATCTGGGTCCCACTTTCCTCGTGCTCAGCCCCAAACTGCAGTGCTGGGGTTGCCAGACCCCTTGCCTCATTTCAAGTCCTCCCATCATCCCATGTAGCTATTTTACTGCCACGTTGCCCTGTCTCAGAAAGCTCAGAGATCAGAACCACGTTGGAGGCAATTCTGAGTTAGTGCCTTGTCTGCTGTGAATGGGGATATTCACCTTTGGGCTGGATGATTAGCAAAAGATCATTTCCTTTCTAGTTTTGTGCTGGTTATATCACTGAGCCCTAAGTGTAATGAAGAACATCAAGCCTCTCCATAATTAAAACATACAGTGATTTTTCTCTGTGCTTTTCAAATACAATATGAGTTGGAAACCATTACACAGGGAGCATGTTCTGCATCTCATATGGTGGGTGACTCAGGCTGCTACAACAGCAAAGCAATATTATTGCCTGGTTTATTTTGCAAATAGGCTATTTTTTCCTTCTGTTACTTATAATGGCTTCTAATACTTTTTATAGAAAGATCCAATAAAGGAAAATTTCTTTGTAATTACTCAAACAGCAGACTAATTTTCTAATTAACAACAAAAAGTCATGATATTATAATTGCTCCATTTCCATAGCACATAAGTTACACACAAAAAGAAGCCCTGATGATATAATTGGCTCACATATATTTTATAGCACCATGACTGAATTTCTCTTCCACTCTCAATTAAAGAAAAAGTTGTTCCATATAATTAGAAGTTATTTCCTTCTTCCCTTTTCATATTCATGTAATTAGAAAACAGAAAAGAATGTATTTTTGAAAGCAGAATACAATTAAAAAAACACACTCCCCTTGCATTTTTCTGCTTGTACAGAGCAAAATATCTCCTTGGAAACTCTTCCAATACAACACTCAAGTTACTAAAAAATGATCATGAATCTAATGAAGTTAAGGGTGCTTAATTTTTTACCTTTTACCAGTCTTTTTACTAAATTGGAAATTTTAATGAGAAGTATGGTTTTCATAGAACCATAGAATGGTTTGGGTTGGAAGGGACCTTCAAG
>NW_009952438.1:907631-926166 GCF_000747805.2 Chaetura pelagica
GGATCATCTCTGTGGCCTCCTCTGGACTCTCTCCAACAGCTCCATGTCTCTCCTGTGCTGGGGGCTCCAGAACTGGGCACAGTTCTCCAGGTGGGGTCTCAGCAGAGCAGAGCAGAGGGGACAATCCCCTCCCTGGCCCTGCTGCCCACACTGCTGGGGATGCAGCCCAGGACAGGGTTGGCTACATGAGTTATTCCTAGCCAACACCAGCACACATCCACCTTCACACACAAGCACAAGCACACAACATTTACCCAGCAGCATGGAAAACAGAAAATGTTATTGTAACTTTTAATATATTCATAGTTTTCAAATTTCTTTCAAATCCAATATATATTTATGATGTAAAAACTGCATTCTTTTCCTTTTTGTCTAGTGCCTCACAGGGGAAATGTTTCTCCTTTGCTGATGACTAGGGATTGCAAGTTGTGTTCTCAGGCAGACACAAATCAGCTTTCATTGCTAAGCTCAGGTTTTACCTGGTTTCCAAGATACAGAATTCCTAAAGGGCATCTGTTTTCCTCGAGAAAAGGCCTCCTATGAGCAACCAGGGTGCAGATCATGGTTATTGTGAGGGCACTGCAAAGGGGGTGTCTGATGGAGCCTCTACGTGACACCCCTTGGCTGGGACGGCGGCTCCGTTGGTGCCTCATCCTGGGAGCAGCTGCTGCTCCCTCAGGGTGGGCTCTCAGGCAGGGATCTGGGATGTCCCTGTGGGCTTGTCCTGCCCATCCCTGCTGCTGGTGGGCAGGGGGTCCCTGAGCAGCAGGGCAGCCCCAGCAGGCACTGGAAGCCTTGCTCCCCATGGCTGGGGCTCTGCCTGAGCCTGCTGAGGAAGGGAAGAGAAGGCACCACGTTGATTGACTGCCTGCCCTGGCAAGTCCTTCCCTCCTCACCTCTGAGGCAGCAGGATGCAGGTTTGCTTACACAGCTGAAAGGCCTCCAGCAGCCTCCAGCTCCCTTTTTGTTCACAGAGGCTGCTCACTGAGGCAGCTGGGCCAAGCCCCTTGGTGCACAGTATCCATCACCCGCAGCCAGAATCAATTATCTGTTTGCAGGGAGAGAGGAGAGAACAGCACCTTTCTTGAGCAAAACCCTTTCCTGCACACTAGCCCTGCAGTGTGCCATGCTGGCTTTCAAGAAGCTGTGCTGGAACAGAATAACAACAGGGTTTTTTCCCTTCCAGTCCAAAATATTGTGGGGCATTTGATCAACTTCTCCCCTTACACAAAGTTCAACACAAGAACTGCAGAGATTTAATCATCTTTTCCCTCCTTCATGGGAGGGTCATGTGCCTCACTAGCCCCAGATTTCCTTTGCCCTCAATTTGAAGCCCCATTTACATCCCAGGTGAGCAACAGAGGTGACCAGAAAGGCTTCAGAAGTTGCACTGTGTTGAGTCTTTGCTGGAGGTTACTTAGAAATCAAGCTTCTATTCATGTTTTTAAGGAAAGCTACAGCACTGAAGCAGGGGGAAAGGCAGTTAATGTGCAACCAGTTTGTACTGTCAGCTCCCCAGGCAGAGCTTGGTGTGGTGACTCTAAGAGAAATGGCATGGAGGGTGGAGTGGCCATGGTCATTATCTGTGGCAACCATGGGATCTGAAGGTCCATGGAACAAATCAGCTGCAAATGGTCACCTGTTGAAAAGATACAGTCCTTTAGGTGAACTTTGCTCATTATAATCTCATTGTAATACCAAAACACAGCCATCCCAGAGGCTGCCTGCCTCACAAGGTGTGACCACCCCTCACCAAGCTCAGGCTCTGGATTTTCTCTGCACCTTTAGGCGCGAAGGGAGAGAATTTTGCACCGGTCCTGGGAAAGCTCTGTATGACCTGGGCAGACTGGATCCATGGGCTGAGGCCAATTGTATGAGCTCCAACTAGTGTTGGGTCCTGCACTTCAGGCACAACAACCCCAGGCAACACTACAGGCTTGGGGAGGAGTGGCTGGAGCTGCCCAGCAGAAACAGACCTGGGGTGCTGGGTGGCAGCAGCTGAACATGAGCCATCGTGAGCCCAGGTGGGCAAGGACACCCACCCCATCCCTGGGTCAGGAATGGTGTGTCCAGCAGGAGCAGGGAGGTGCTGGTGCCCTGTCCTGGCCCTGGTGGGGCTGCAGCTCCAGCACTGGGGGCAGCTCTGGGCCCCTCCCTGCAGGAAGGACATGGAGGGGCTGGGGCAGGTCCAGAGGAGACACCGAGCTGGGGAAGGGGCTGGAGAGCAAGTCCTGTGAGGAGAGGCTGGGGGAGCTGGGGGGGTTTGGTCTGGAGAAGAGGAGGCTGAGGGGAGACCTCATTGCCCTCTGCAGCTCCTGGAAGGAGGGTGCAGGGAGGTGGGAGTTGGGCTGTGCTCCCAGGTAAATAGTGGTAGGACAAGAGTGAACGGCCTAAAGCTGCACCAGGGGAGGGTTAGGTTGGACATTAGGAAAAAAAAGTTCTCTGAAAGGGTTGTCAGGTGTTGGACCAGCCTGCCCAGGGAGGTAGTTGAGTCATCATCCCTGGATGCATTTAAAAGTCATACAGATGTTGTAACTGGGGACATGGTTTAGGGGTGAACACAGTAGAGTAGGGTTAATGGTTGGACCAGATGATCTTAAAGGTCTTTCCCAACCTACATGAGTCTATGATTCTAATTTCAATCAGCAGCTAGACCATCCTCTGGGACACCTGAAAGTGCACACACTGTTCTTCATTACATCTTCTCAAGGCTGACCTCCTAGCAGGGAGCCATTTGCTATAGTTTCTTCCTTACAGAAAATATGACCTGGTAAAGGACAAGTTCTTGTAATTTTGTTTGGGAGAGTGGCAGATCTCAGAGCAGCATGTCTTTTTATGAGCTGTAAGATCAATTATGAGAGTCTGTGTTTCCTCCTACTTAAAATGCTACCAAGGTGAGTGCTGAAGGAGCTTTTGTGCTGCTCTCTCTGCCTTCTGTCTGCAGCTGAGGCTGCCAAAAGAACAGACGAACGTGGTGGATCTCTGCTGGATTCGACTGGTTCAGAAATTGAAATGAAAGCTGGAACAGGGCTTCTCAGAAATTCTGAGAGGAGAAAAAAAGGGAAAGAAATGGCCTACAAGGTTAACATAACATTTCTGTATTGCTCCTTAAAGAGCTGTTGCAGGAACATTTCCAGGAACATCATTTCTGCACCACTGTGGCTGCTATCTGTGAGGAAGCCACCATAAAGCAGTATGATGTTGCTGGCTACATTCCTCACTCATAATATTAATTACCTGCAGCCCTGCTTGACAGTTTGGTTCCTCTACTCTTCTGGTGCATATCTGCTTGAGAAGAAAAGAACTAGGAAAGTTATAATTAAGTTGTTAAGTCTAAAATACAGTTCCCTTGGCTCAGTCACTCTACTCTTGAACACCTTGGCTTCCTGCTACTGAAGAGATTTGGTTTAGCATTTAAAATTTTGTGCCTTTGTTTCAGCTGTTTGCACTTCCCAGTAAGTGTTGATTTTCCTCCCAGTTGAAGACCAATGGCAAGGGTGAAAGGAAGGGGGCTTGCCTACCTGAGCCAAAGAAAAGGTTTACACCAGGGGAACAGAGTTTAAGGTAGATCTCTCAGGTCCTGCATTGACCAGTTAACAGGGATTGTTCTGCTTTGCACTCTCAGCCTCAGAAATCCTGTGTACATGATGCTGGTGTGCTCTGTGGTTTATTGAAACCCTATCATTTAACTATGGAGACTGAGTTTATTCTTATGGACCCAAGAAGCTCCAAGTGTTTCTTGTCACAGAATTCCTCCCCGTGCCTGGCTCTGAATCCCACCTGCTGATTCTTCATTTGTTCTCTTGCTCCTGTCAAGAACTTTTTTTTTCTTCCCCCCATCTCCCCCAGCATTGATTTCACCAGCACAGCAAGAGGGATGTCTGCACTGCCAGTCCTGGTGTTCACCTCAGGTTTTCTTCTGGCAAGCCTAACATCCTGCCAGTGCTGTGCCCACATTCACAGAATGTCATGCATTTCAGAGAGGGGAGAAGAACTGGCCTCTTGGAGGGAATGTGTCAGTTGCTCAGGACCTGGCCACATGAATACTTGCCCTCCTCTCCCAAGGAAAGTCAACCAGGTGAGACTAAACCATGGGTGGCTGAACATCATGCCATTGATCTCCAGCATTTCTCTCCCAGCAGCACAGAACACAGGGGCTGTGTTGTGTCTTCTAACTGTGCCCCAAAGGGGAACCAGGTGGGCTGCTGAGGCTGAGCTGCAGTTTATGGAGCTGCTCTCAGAGGTGAATTTATTCCTGACTTTCTGTAGGGCTTGCTGACACTGCCTTTGGCTTGCTGGGCTGGGCTGACCAAGCCAGCAGAGTGGCATCCACGCAGCCACTTGCTCATGCCCCCTCCAAGATGGGAGAGGGCACCAGAAGAGAAATATCAGGGTGGATTGAGATAAATTCAGTTTAATAAGTGAAGTAAAGCTGTGTGTAGAAGGAAAGCAAAGCAAGGACTTTATTCCCTGTTTCCTGTTGGCAGGCAGGCTGTGGGAAGCAGGGCCTTAGCAAGCACAACAGTTAGGTGGGGAAACAAATGCAGCAGCCATGAATGTTCCCCTTCCTCCTCCCTTCCCCCAGGCTTTGGTGAGCAAACTATCCCTTGGTATGAAGCAGCCCCTGGGCAGCTGGGTTAGCTGTCCTGCTGGGGCAGGAGCTGTCTGCCTGCTCCCCAGCCT
The DNA here is from genome assembly GCF_000747805.2 of Chaetura pelagica. Lineage (NCBI taxonomy): Eukaryota > Metazoa > Chordata > Aves > Apodiformes > Apodidae > Chaetura > Chaetura pelagica. The sequence goes on from NW_009952438.1 coordinate 912,315, forward strand.
GCTGGACAGGCTGAGGCAGAAAATCCAAAGAAAGCCACGGAAAGAAGAAAATCTTGGTGCTGTGCAAGCTCTGCTGATAAACTGCCAAGACACTGTTGTGTCATCAACGCTGCTTGAAGTCACACATTCAATCCACATGGGCTGCTCTGAAGAATGTGAATTCCACCCCAGCCAGAGCCAGTACACTTGCCCACAAGGTCACCAAGGAGGGTGGTTGTCTTCTGATCACAGGACCTCTAAGAATTTCAAGTCAAGAAAAAATAATGCAGGGTGTGGAATGTTAACTTTCAGAGTAGCCAACAGTTTGAGGGATAAACTTGCTCTCAGCAGTGGTTCAAATGGCCATGGAGCTGTATCCAGATAAATCACACTGGATATAAGCAGAATTCAAATTGAAAAAGCTCTATGCCAAGAGTAAAAGATTTGGAAACAACTCAAATATTCAGCTCTAGATTGCTTCCAGTTTCCTTTTGGCATGCACTGGAGGGGTGTTATTTTTTTCCTATTGAAAATTCCCCAAGGAACTCCAGTACACCCCAGTAGCCAGTTAGGTGTGTGTGCTCAGGAACACAAAAACCTGGCTACTTCTGTTTCCATGAATGGAATAATTCAGATACACTGAAGGATTGAATCACATGGAATGTTTAAGACTCTTTTCTTTTTCTTGACAAGGTTACGAGTTCTGAAAAGAAAGCTGCTGCTGCTGCTCAAAAGTGGTATCTAAAATATGAACTATTCCAAAACTTTAAAAGAAATGGTTGTTTACAAAAAAAAACAAACAAAAAACACCCAAACAAACAACAAAAATGACAGAAACCAAACCAAATCCAAAATAAACCTGTTGAGAAATAGGTTGAGGTTTGGTATTTTTCAAAATGCCTCCAAAATGTACCTTCCTTTTAATAATATTTACTTTGACACTGGCTTTAAAACACTTTTGCTGCCTAGCCCAGCCTACTGCACAGGGCAGGAGTGTTCAGACAGCTGCTCCTGAGCTGTGTGCTCCTTCCCACCCGTTCAGCTCTCCTGGAACAGGCAACTGCAGAAGTGTCAGGCCCCTGGAACCCAGCACAGCTGCTGCAGCAGGGCCAGTGCCCACAGCCAGTGAGCCATGGGCACAGTCTGCCCTTACCTGCTGCCCTTTAGTAATCCCTTTTTATTCATCTTACACAGTATTTGAGGGACTCAGAGCTCAGTGAAATAGGTGGAATCAGGAATTCCATGTGCTTGTCCTGACATTACTGAAAGACTCAGAGAGCCCAGTATTCCTTCCACTGAAGCCAAAGGAAGTTCTCCATTGATATTAAGGCAGAAATTCATACAAACTCAGCACTGTGAGCCTGGAGTATAGAACTCAGAGTGCTGGGAGATACATGGTTAACATACCATCCACGTGGAACTCGTGTTGTGCAAGGATTGTCATCTGAGGCACAGAGGGATCTGTGCTAAACTTCTCAAGTAAGGGGGAGAAATCATCTCCTCCAAGGGGCTGTGCTTTGCTAGGGAAGTCAGCACAGCAACATGAGGAGCAAAAAAAGGCCCCGTGAAGGACTGGATTACTGCAGAGGGGCTGGTTGCTGTCAGCAGAGCTGGAGAATGAAGTGTGTGAGCAGGTGCCTGGGCAACCACAGACACTGGGATATTGATAACAGACACAGAGATTAGCACGGATGCCACAGCTAAAAACCTCCCAGACTCTGTGGAAAATAAAACAAAACCCCCATGATGTTGTGCCTTCTAAAAGGTATGTTGAGAAAGAGGCCAGATGAGATGAGAGGGCTGTTGTCTGCAGAGTGAGCTCTGCTGAGGACCTACAACCCTGTGTCTTGCAAGCCAACAGCCCGTGCTGCTTTCTGAGCTGCAGAGCCCCATGGTGACCCTGGCCCGAGGCAGAGGGTGGCATCCCATCTCCTCTCACCATGCTGGACTGTGGCTGCCACCTCACTTAGCTTCGTGCCACCTCCCTCTTCCCTCTCTGGGCCAGGACCCAGGGCTGCTCACCTCTAAACCCCCCTCTAAACACTGGGGGTTTGGATCCCAAAGTGGAGAGAAGCTGTAGAGAACACAGGAGGAAAAGCTTCCCAAAGCCCTTATGAGAGTGAGAGGCAATGGCTTTCAATGCAGCTTAAGCTCCTAAATGATGTGACATCTTTGTGAAGGGGCAGCCTTGTGCCTACCAGCTCTCTAGGGATATTTAAACATCTGCATATTGCCAAAGTAGTTCTACTCACGTGAGGCCAGAACGTTCAGATCCTTCCAGCTGATGTGTTTGCAGTTGTTCCTCCCCTTGGCTGGCACTGAACAGGCAGCTCCAATGACTGAACTGCAAAACCCATTGGCACCAATTTTATCCGAAGCAATTAAAACATTTATTATACCCTTGCACTCCTCAGTTAGTGGGGATGCTGGAGATTGCACCCAATGAGGAAAGCAGAAGAAAAAGAGTCACTATCTCCATATCTTCATGACTGTTTAAGCTGTTTAATGTGCATTCAATACTGTATTCCTCATTATCTGTGGAATGCCAGGTGTGCTGTCCTTTATTTGATGTAACATTTTACACAACTGAAAGGACTAAATGACTTGATAACAGAAGCAGAGCATGCCTCAGGCTTTGCAATAGATTTAGCTGAAAGTTTCCACCTAGCCTGATTTATTGTTTGCAAAACAGCTTGTAAATAACTTTTGTTCATTTACACCTTTATTTTTTCGTTGTTTCTGTAATTACTGGTGCAGTGGGGAAGAGCTCACTATGGCAAAATCCAGTTGTGGGTAACACCTCTCACAATCACATTTCCATGGCAAACAACCTTCCAGGCAGAAGGAGACCTCAAACAGGTTTCCCAGCTGGGCAATAAGTGACCAGGGCTGCAGGATATGGAGGAGACTCCGACACCACTGACACACTGTCAGCACCATGGCTTAAAACAGTCAAAATTACTTCTCCTACTTTTCTTATTTCTAATTGAGCAAATTTAAATTTTGAGGGTGTCTAAAAAATTTGGAGATCGATTACTGGTCAGCATTAAAAAAGATTACTTTATTCTGAAAAAACTCTCAGCAGAAAAATCAAAATAAGCACTGAAAACTGTCCATTTTTGTTCCTGTGTCAAAAACTCAGTGAAGGAAGCAGATGTAAGGAACATACTGATAAGAGATGTCCAAAATACTGGTAAGTGATGACTGAGGGAACTGGATGGCCTGTGTGTTGGCAAATAGAGAATCACAGAATCATGGAAAGGTTTGGGTTGGAAGGGACCTTCAAGACCATCCAGTCCCAACCCCCTGCATGGGCAGGGACACCTCCCACCAGCCCAGGCTGCTCCAAGCCCCATCCAACCTGCCCTTCAACACTGCCAGGGATGGGGCAGCCACAGCTTCCCTGGGCAACCTGGGCCAGGCTCTCACCACCCTCACACTCCACAATTCCCTCCTAATGGAGAATGAGACAACAAAAGCAGAAAATCACAACAAGCTGAAGAGAAACAAGGGAGAGGCAGGAGCCCTTGGAGCATCACAGCCCCTTCCCAGCCAGAACACCTGCAGCTTTAGGCTTCTGAAACCCAAAGAAAATAACTGCCCAGTGGCTGCTAATGGAAGAATCAACCACAGCTTAGAGAGCTGAACCTACCAGCCCCTGTGATGAAAGTGCAGTTTTAGCAGTACTTAAAATTTGCCAAATATCACCAGTTCAGCTCCTGCTCCCCATCCAACCTTTCACTCCCAGCCAGCAACAACAGTGGCTCCATCATGTGTACAATCCCATCCCTGGGGGAAAGCAGCTGCCATGGACTTGTGTGGAGAGCTTTCTTGTAAGGCTGCACCCCTGACCTTCAGGGCCATCAGTGCTTTAAGCCATCAGTGACTTCAGCCAAACTGTATCCCTGATTGCACATCCACAGAGGGTGCAGAAAAGCCACACTGCTCCTCCTGGAACCAACATCTCATGGAAACGTGGGGAAGGGCTGAGGAGAACACCTGTCAGAAACAGAGCAGGTAGGAAGTTCAGGAGAACAGATATGACCAGGAATATAACCATCTTCCACGTGTCATAAACTTTCTGCACACTTAGGCAAAATTTTCCTCTTATAAACTTGTCAAAGGGGAGAGACTTAAAAGGAAAAATACAAAATAATCCCAAGAAAAACTCCAGCCAGTACAGGAAGTGAAAGAAAGTTTCCACTGTAACAGATTTTACCTGATTTAGATCAGTATGGATCTAGAAATATCCAGGGAAATTTTGCTGTGTTATACCAGGCAAAGGTTAAGGCTTTGAAGTAAATCAGTGCAAACAAACAAAGACATTTTTATGCCCCATGTAGACAGGCATTGTATGAAAAGAGGATCTCTGAGATGTACAGAGAGCACAAAATCTACTCCAAGGGATCTGACTTTTAGCCAGATTCCTCAGCCACTTCATCAACCAGAGGAAGACAAAAATTAAAGCAGAAGAACAGAGAACCTTACATTGCCTTGGGATGTTTTCCCTTTTAAGGGGATTTGTTGGTTACTTACTCTGCTCAGTTTGGCTCAGTGACTGGGTTGACTTGATTGTACCTTCAGCCAATAGAAAGGCTGTTTCTCCCATCGTGAGTGTTGCCTACTCTTATTCTTGCTTTTACTCTTCCATGATTTGCCTGTTGCTTTCCCTTCAGTATTTGATCTGATGGCTTTATAGCCTTGTTACAATAATCTCATTATGAAACTTGATTAAATGATTGCTTTCCTTTGAGCTTGCAGAAGCTTTTCTTTCTTCTTACATATCTGAGCCACAGGAGTAGTGAGTGACACCTGAGATGCCCCTTTCTCTCACAGACACTGTTCTGCTGCTGGTATTTTAACTAAACAATTCCATTCCTGATAGTTACATTTCCTTTTTTACAAACGAGGAGGTGAAAAGGTGGCCTGAAATTTTTCCTGCCAACTGAAACTCCTTGGAAAGGGAAGAGGAGCTGTGCAGGTCACACCTTCCATTGTATGCAACTTTTCCACCTGTGGAACTGACTCCTCTGCAGCCAAAGCCAAGGCTTCTACACCCAAGTGAGGGAGGGAGCAAGAGCCAACCTGAAGTCCACCAGCCAATTCCTTGTTCAATTGCCTCTGAAAGCTCTTAGATACCATGCTAAGGAGAGCCTAAAATAGCTCTAATTAGATATCTATATTGTAATGACTAGCTATTATGCTGATTATTTCTCTAAAGGTCAATAGGAAGTGGTCTTGGTGATAAATTATATTGTGTGAGTTAGAGGCTACAAGAATCATCCATTTTTAGTGCTATATGAATCGAAATAACAATAACTGCTAATTTATGTATCAGATGTGATTCCTGCAAATAACCTGTTCAGAAGAAGATGTTCATAACTCTTGTTGCTATGGCTAATCCAAGCTTTTTTCAGTATTGCAGCTATTTTTCAGAGGAGAGTAGCCCTCGCAGTGTTATTGTTCATAAGAACTTGACAGCATTTTATTTCCTTTGGCACTTACAAGAGGGGTATTTTTGCCTTGTCACAGTTTGGATGGAAGTGACAGAGGCACTTGTGTCTCTGAGCTCTCTGTTCCTCCTTTAATTCTTACTGAAGCTTGGATGTGAAGCAAAAATAGTTTCTTCCAGCACTGGCTATTGCTATGTAAGAGTAGCTCATTCCACTAAAACCTGCAGAAAGATCAGAAGTGTGATTGCTGAGGAGATGCTGCTGGAGTAGCTTTCTGTGAGAAACCTGCCATGAAGGACAACTGCATCCCTCTAGGCCTGCTCCTCACTTCCACACATGGAATGATCACAGTTTAAAAGACAGATGCTTATTGACATCTCATCTTTGGTCTTCATCCTTTTCACACCCACTTGAAAGCTGTTGGGTTTGGGTTTCTTCCCCAGGAGGAACTAGAGTAGGAGACACAGGACCAAGGTCACTTGATAGGGATTATCTACTGAGTATTTGTGCTGGCAAAAAGGAACTCATTGGGAAATTAGCTTATCTTCTCCTTTTCAAAACAAACAAATGAAATAATTAAAAAACCAAAACCCAAGCCTGCTATGAAATGCCCCCAAAACAGCTCCCCTCTGGGCTCAGCCTTGCTCTGCACCCCTCTCCTCCTCCCAGCACCAGCCCCTTCCACTCCTGCCACTTCCTCAGGGCTACTGTGGATCCAGAAATCCCAAATCATCTTCTGCTACAGGCAAATGAGGGTTTGCAGGCAGGTTGGAGGGTGTTCAGAGATGGACTAAAAGGGGGTTCCTGAATAAACAAAACTTTACTTGGAAATAACTAGAAGCTGTTTAAACAGAAAATAGACCCTGAGGTCATTAAGTGGATGTGGATCTGCAAGGGCCCAATTTGATTAGATGGATGTGAATCTGTTCAGCAACCTTAACTGGAGTTTTGACTGAGAAGGTTTTGGTCATATCCCACATTTAAGACAGGAGAAAATATATAAGTTTGAAGTTCTACTGTTAGGGACTCTCGATTAGAGGCTGATTGCTCAGCCAAGGCAGTGATTTCCCTGGAAACTTTTTGGCTGAAAAGTTACAAAGAAGCAATCAGAACACCAGAACAAAGGTGGGTAACAGGCAGGTATGTCTTGTATATTTTTTTGCTCAAGGTGTTGAGATGCACCTGCAGCATTTATATTTTTCATATATTTGTGCTTTTCTGCACAAATTGGTTTTTTCTCTACAGAAGTGAGTAAATCTGATGAGGTAGTAGCATTTGTTACAGACTTGGAACCCTTTGTTCATGCTGGAAAAACCTCTGTGTTCTACTCATGTTTCCTTTGACTTCCTGGGATGTGTGACCCACCTCCTCACAGCGGGAAGTGCAGGGATGGAGACACATGGAACAGGACCCACCTCCCCACAGCCCCCACACTCCCGTGGTGCTGAGGAGACCTTTCCTCAGTAAAGCTCAGGAGAGCTTTCAGACTCTGCCTCAATACCTGCCCCATCCCTGGGGGTGTTGAAGGGCAGGTTGGATGGGGCTTGGAGCAGCCTGGGCTGCTGGAAGGTGTCCCTGCCCATGCAGGGGGTTGGGACTGGATGGTCTTGAAGGTCCCTTCCCACCCAAACCAGCCTGGGATTCTGTGATTCTTCCTTCAATGCTGGTTTCAGTGAGGGGGGGAGCACAGTGGAAGGCTGTATCTGCTGCAACCAGGGCAGAGAAACCAAAATACTTTTCTTGAAGTTTAGCAGGTTGACTCTTCTCCTGAGTAATCATGGCAAGGACTCACAACTGACTGTGCCTTCGTGGCAGGGTTTTCTGGGATGTTTCCCACACAGAGGCCACTGTTGTTCCCTGAATGATCAGATCTGGCTCTTGACTTGCCAATGAACACTTTTCATCCTCCTTGTTTTGTACCACAGAAGAATGGGACACCCTGACATTTGAAGATGCTAAAGCAACAGGAGCTGTTTTCTGAAATCCCCTCGAGACAAACATTGCCTTTCTGTCAGTTGGGTGGCTCTTCCAGTCACTGGGTTTGTCTCCAGATATTCTCTCTTGCTGAACAAGTGTGTGCAGCCTCACCTGCAGAAGGATCAACTTCAAACACAGTTGCAAGAGGAAGAGATGCAGGCAGTGGAATTCTGCTCCACAGCTCAGGAGCTCTGAGCAGACAAGCCCATGGGTGGCAGGGTCCTCTCCCCACATATCTGAGGACTGTGGATTTGAAAAGGGAGAAAGGGTTTCAAACAGTCCTTGGCATGTTACTGCATTTTCAAGTGTGATACTTAAGCAAGAATTTTTATTAAATAATTGTTTCAATTTGATTTAAACTACCCAGGGAAATGATATAAATTGTATTTTACGTTGCATACTTGTATGTTATGCTATCAAATATGTACTACATGTATTTGAGGTATATTTAATACATGAATATACAGATATGTTGCTAATTTTAAATCCTTCTGGCTGGCTCATGCTGAACAAAAGAAGCTGACAAACATGACTGCTCCAAAGAGGCTCCTCATGCCACCAAGCTGGCTCCTGGAGCCTCCCAGCTGCTGCCATTATTCCTCCTCGATCTGCTTCCCCAACATCCAGCCATTTTGTTTACAAATCAGCTTTGTCTGTTAGTCAATGTAATGTGCTTCCAAAGTCCTGCAACACAACTGGCTAATTGCTTCCCCATTAGCTAACAGTGACTGGGATGGGTTTGGTTTTTCTGTTGTTTTTCCTTCCCCAAATCCCTGCAGCCACGGCCGTGTCCAGTGTTCATTGAGGGGAACGGGTAGGTTTGATTTCAATGCAGCTCGAATATTTAGACAGGGAACCTGGTTTTGCAGCCCTCAGTGACACCTCAGAACATTCTGCACGGGGAGGGGGTCCTGGCAATGTCAGCTGCAACGTCAGGGACACAAAGGTGCATCACCCTGGCTGCTGTGGGTCCCCAGCCCCGCCAGGCTCCTGGAGCCTCCCAGCTGCTGCCATTATTCCTCCTCGATCTGCTTCCCCAACATCCAGCCATTTTGTTTACAAATCAGCTTTGTCTGTTAGTCAATGTAATGTGCTTCCAAAGTCCTGCAACACAACTGGCTAATTGCTTCCCCATTAGCTAACAGTGACTGGGATGGGTTTGGTTTTTCTGTTGTTTTTCCTTCCCCAAATCCCTGCAGCCACGGCCGTGTCCAGTGTTCATTGAGGGGAACGGGTAGGTTTGATTTCAATGCAGCTCGAATATTTAGACAGGGAACCTGGTTTTGCAGCCCTCAGTGACACCTCAGAACATTCTGCACGGGGAGGGGGTCCTGGCAATGTCAGCTGCAACGTCAGGGACACAAAGGTGCATCACCCTGGCTGCTGTGGGTCCCCAGCCCCGCCAGGTAGCGATGCCTGTTGCCATGGAGCCGCAGGCTGTGGCTGCTCCTGCATCCAGCTGGCACCTGCTGGCAGAACAGGTCCCTGGCACCAGGGCACTCAGCTGCTCAGCTCACACTCTCCACCTCTGCCAGAACACGTGGGGACAAAACGGGTGTGTTTCCCTCTAATGTTTGTGCATCTGATCTGTAGTTTCAGCCTGTGAGGAAGCGTGAGGGGGGAGAGAGGGAACCAGGACTGCAGACAGCACTGGGGCAAGCCAGGCCAAATGACATTGCCTTCTGGAACTGCAGGAAATCCTCACTGCCTCTCGTGCCTCTGCATGGCAGCGGGTCTGAGGGCAGCAGCACAGCACAGGGCCCATCACCATCCATCAGGTGTGGAGCTGGGGAGCTGGGCATTATCCCTTTGGGATATCCCGTGCCTGTTATCTATGGGTTTCAGGAGGTTCCCTGGATATTTTGAGATAATATAAATCACAGAATAAGCTCATGTGCTTAGTCTGCAGTGCTGGGGATCTCTCTGAGCCCAAAGAAGGAAGACATGGACTTCTTGCCACCAGCTGTCTCTGGTGATGTGAAAAAAGCAGAACACTTAGAAGGTCTCAGAGGCATCTAGAGGAGAGGTGGAGAACAACAGTTCTGCAGCAGCAGTCTCTGAAACCATCCAGGGCCCTTTGCTTGAAGCCAAGCAGCCTTGCAGCTCCATGTGCCCATCAGCTGAGAGCTGAGCCAACCACAAGCTGAGCATGGGAAGATTATAAACTGGCAAGGTGGATTTGATCCCTGGATAATCCATCATGAAGACATCCCTGAAGGGAAAGGCTTCTCTTGTAACAATGACAACCAAGATGGGTAAAGCATTAAGGCTGTTGTGTTGCTTTTCCCAACATAAGCCACCTTAAGTTAAAATGAGGAGCCTTAAACTGTGTTGTGATTTCATGGTGTCCAAAAGAGTCAATTGTGAAGGGCCAAGCTTGGCCTAGAGTGGCTGGGATGATGCTCCTGCTGTAGACTTGATGCCTCAGCAGCAGAGAGGGGAGGTCCTAGAAGCAGGTCTTTCTTCTCCCTTTCCCCTTGCTCTGCTCCATCTGGTGGGCTCCTCTGAGCACTGGTGCTGTGCTGCAACAGGAGGAGGCCCATGGAAGGGACAGGGGGGGAGAAAAGGGGCCTCATCTTGTGCTGAAAGGTGAAGTCCCGGAGGAACAGATCCCAGCTGCTCATACAAGGTCAGACTGGCTCAGAAGGTGCTAATGAGAGTGGAGAATTCATCTCCTGCTACCCACAGAATATTTATACATATATATGCATACATTTACATACATCTCTACTGAGGAATCATGTGGCTTTGTCTTTTTGGGAGTTTAACTCTCTGCTGCAGGCTGGGGGTGAGAGACCAAAAGATCCCAGTTTCACCTTCATGTTCTGGGCAGTCTGAGCTCTGGCCAGTGGCAGCAGTGAGGAGAGCAATGGCTTTTCTAGTACCTCTCAAAGCCTTTAATGAGCATTCCTGTTTCTTACCCAGCCTCGCTTTTCCATTGCATTTGATGACTCTTTTTCACGTTTTCCCAGCCATGCAGGACGTTGTGGGTCACCTCTTCACTGGCCCACATGCTGCTGCCAGGGTTTCCTGGCCACTTGTTAGGGTTCCAGAGAGCACCAGAAGCACCACCAGCACAAGGGGGCAGGTGAATGGCAGTTGCTACTTCACAAACTGTAAACTGAGGCAGAGAAACTTTCAGTTAGGAGAGTTTTCTGGGAAAGAAGCCAGTCCTCTGGAATCCCACTTTCCTGCTTTAACCCCTAGACCACAACCAGGAACAACATCATGTGTTCTGGAACAGAACAATGAGTTTTGCTGGCAAGTTCTGTAGGTCTCATGCTTTCTGTATTCACTAAAGCCTGAGCTAATGGCTTCCTTGAGCTTTGTGTGCACACTCCTCAGGGGTGTGAGCACAAGCCAAAAATCAGGGAAAGGAGGTGGTTGTAAATAGTTGGCTCCAGTATTGTGTGCTACATCTGTCACAAGGGAAACAGGGAGAAAGGTTTGAAAAATGCAAGCCAGTGCAAGCAGTGCTGGCCAGAGGTAAAGCAGCATTTTCAGAATTTCCTTTCACTGGTGCTTCTGCAAGACATCTTTATGTGCCTGCAGATTTTAAACCTACAGTTAGTAGCAGGACAAAAAATAAATCATAATAAAGGGAATGTTAGTCAAATATGCTGATTCAGCCCCTATGTAGCTCAGCTGGAGTTACCCAAGATGTGAGTATTGCTCCAGAAATCAGTACTGGCCCAATGAAAAATGGCACAAATTGATATTTTTAAAAGTAATTTTTACAGTAACAGTTTCATTATGTTCCAGAATAGGATAACCACATGCTGCAGAACAGAACTGAGGTGGAAGTGAGGGCAGGAGCCATCCATGTAAAAAAAGGCCTTAAGAACACACTATTAAAAACCAGCATATTCCACTGAATTCAGACTTCTGGACTTTCAGAAAAGCTGCCTGAGGAAGGCTCAGAGGTGACAGCTCAAGGGAGCTCTGAGTCCAGCTCCTTGCCTGCCATAAAGAGGTACAGAAAATAGACAGTGCAGTCCTCAAAAGAATTCACATCACAGATTTTAGGACTAATTCCTGACTTGCTTTGATCTCATCTAGGAACCAGCCACCTGACTGGAGAGACACAGAGACTAAAGACATTAGGAACACCTACCATACTTTAAACAGCTGTGTCCAGAGTCTGTGGTCCAGGCCACCTATGTGCTCTATGCTTTAGCATTGACCTCAGGTGTAAACTTGAAAGAAAATTTTGCTGTCTCCAAAGTTGTGTTGCACTTCTAAGAGCAGCAGCTGGATGAAGCTACAATCCTTGATGGGATATTTAGCTGCTGATCTGCATGGGCAGTTCATTACTGGAGCCTTCTGCTCCCAGCAAAGACCTGTCTCCAAAAGATGTGATTGATAGGAGCTATGGGAGCATGACAACCCTAAAGCATGAGATTTTTCAGGCTAGCCAATCTCAGCTGGTTGGGCTTTAACAGTAGTGAAGACTTCTGTGAATCCTTTAAGGAAGCAGGGACACCTTCATGAGGTGTCAGAACAAGAACTGGCTCCCGTCCACAGGGGATATTTTATCTTAAGGGCACTGTAAAGCAACAGCTAGAGGAATGAAAGAGGGTTATGCTTCAGTAGGGCACTTAGGCAGCATTACCCCATCTGTAAAGAAGTGAGACTCGTTCCTGGTCTCCCTTGCAGGACACCACAAGCACTATCACACACCAGGGCTGGCATGGGGCATTCATACCCGATGGAGAAGGAGATGCTCCCACCCCTTCATCCTTCTGTGGTTAGAAATGCACAGAGGAGTCAACTGGATGTCTGAAGGGGATGGCTGGAATGCCACAGAACTGAACAAAAGTAGTGGAGAAATGGGGAGAGAATGTTGAGCTCAGAAAAAATGTGTTCTCTCCCTTCCTTTCACAAGAAGGAATGTCAGACCTTTGATACTCCCATTTCCTGCCTCTTTACATTGGGCAAAGAGCCAAAACAATAGTCTTATGAGAACAAGAAGCAAAAAAATACGAGTTTGAGGTCACATCTACAATATTCCATATGAAAGCTCCTCTTGCACATGTCCACCATTCTCAGATGAAAAGACACGAGCAGAAGAGCTGGCAAGGGAAATCCATTAATCCCTCCCACATGGATCCTTCCCCCTCTCCCTTTGAAGAGCCAGGACATATCAGCTCACTGTGAGCAAGTCAGAGCACGTGTCCACACGGAGCACGTCTGAAAGTTGTCCAGAAAGGGCTGGTTCACCTGGTGTGGTTACTCAACACTCAGTATTAAAGATGCACAGGGTGATGGAATGTGTGGAATCAATTTCATTTCTTTGTTTCCTGATAGGCTGAAAAGTGGCTTGTTTGGTTGCCAGACACCAAGTGCCACTTGTCAGCAACTCTTCTGTTGTGTTTGTGCTTGGGAGCCCTGGGGTATCCTGGGATTCTCCCCACAGAGCAGTATTCCTCACAAAAGGATTTTACTAATCTGTTTTCTTGGTGGTGTTTCGCTTTCCTTAGCTCAAATGGGGGAAAGGAGGGGAAAAGGAGGATCAGGCTTGCATCTAAGACCAAACTGTTCTGAACAGCCATGGGTGGGGGCAGGAGTGTGTCAGGAGCTGCTGGTGTTGGTGGTCCCTGCTGGCTTCCTCTGAGCATCACTGCCCTCCTCAAAAAGAAAGGACAGGTGGTTGTTTGTTTTTCTTTTCTTTTGAGGGCAAAATTATAGGTGAAACAATTGCTGGGTGGTTTTAGTAGTGCTGAGAGCTGAGAGCTACATGCAGAGGTGGGTGCGTTGGGACCCGTCATCTTTGAGAATCAGCTTCTTTTCACTGCTGGTTTCTCCTTTTCTATCATGTCCACTTTCTTGCCCATGGGAAGTGCAATAAAAGTCATCTGTATTTACAGGGAGGCACTGGAGGACACAGTGACACCAACAGCAGGTCTTCTTTGGCTTCTGGGACAGACTGTGGCTAGGAAGTCTAGAAATGTTTCTTTCTCATTTATCTGGGTGAAGTTATTTCCATAAGCCCGACTGAAGGTGAAAGACTGATGGTGTCACCATCTCCACGTCTGATGAGGAAACTATTCTTCACCCTCTGCTGCCACTGCTGCCTTTTGTTTCCAAAGGCTGGTCCTTCATAAATTACCATATTCCTCAAAAGTGTAAAGTTCCCCTTGTTTCCTCCCTTTGTACCTCTGCACAGCAGAGGCCTGGCGCTGCCTGCAGCGCAGGATGACGCCGGTCCTTTTCAGGGCAGGAATGTTCCCAAGGAAATGGACGGCTCCCGGAGACAGGGAACAGGGCAGGATGTGCTGCAGCACACAAAGCAAAGCCTCCCCAGAAAGGCACCTGCCAGGGAGAGATGGGCAGGATGTGAGTGATGCACGGGAAGCGACGCGGGCAGGAAGCGTGGAAGCCCAGCGAGGAGATCTCCAAAGTAAAACAGGAAAATGGTGGGAAGGGAAGGAGAAAAAACTACA
>NW_009952438.1:926215-955716 GCF_000747805.2 Chaetura pelagica
GTGGAAAAAGGCAACGGGGTTCAGCTGGGGTTTGTTTCCCTTTGGGCTTAACAGCAAAGCTGGGGCAAAACAGCTGAGGGGTGCTTGCTAAACTGAGGCAGCGTGGAGACCTTTCAGGTGTGAGGTCTGGAAGGGGCTTCAGAAAAGGCCGGTGAGGTGGAGGTGTCTGGTGTCATTCAGGAGAGCTGGATGGCCACAAAGCATAACCCAGCCTCTGTGTGCTTCAAATGGATGATTTTAAGCAGACAGTAATCTCGAATTTCCTTTCCCCACCATAAAATCCCTTCTGTGACAAATTCTGAACATAAAAAGAAAGATTCTATCTCACACCAGGGATTTCAGCGGGTTTGTGTCTGGATTGTACCAGTGTCTCTGTGACTGGAATCAGGCTCAGGGTGTTTTTCTAGGGCATACTTTGACAGGATGTAGACTGGATCTTGACACACGATACACTTTATTTCTAGAGTTTAAAGCAGCTCAGAGACTATTTATTCCTTTTAGTTTATTTCCAGTGTCACTGGTGTGGAACATTAATTATGCAGTTATTCTATCCCCACAAGAAAGGCAAACAAAACTAAAACATTTTTAGAATGATACAACACTATAGTTTTCAGGAAATTGCACACACTAGTTAATAACACACGTTACTGCTTTTACTGCCTTAGAAATATGACATCATCATTTGCTTCACTTCCTTCACACACACTTTGCAAAAACGCATAATACCAAAAAAGTGACATTGCTAATGTCTCAAAAGCATTATTTACCCAGTTGTAGACAGTTCTATTAAGCTGCTCTGAGCCCTCACATAAGAACATTGTAAAGAACAGGTATTTTTATGTACATTGTCATTACTATTAAAAATAGCCAGTGTTATTAGAAATAGTTCCATTAGTGTTCATAATGGTCCAGGTTCATTTCTTATGTTGAGATAAATCCAAAGGGACTACAGGGCTAGACCTTACCCTGCTCCCACTATTATTCAGGGCCCTGAGCTGCTGCAAATGAATTATTAACAAAACAACAACGGTGCATTCTGAAAGAGGAAGAAGGAGATGGAGATGACAATGTATAGATTCTAATACAAGGATATCACAAGATGGAGCCAAAGAGACTGAATAGGAGAACTGCAAGGAAAAGTGTCTAAATGTGGAGAAGAAAACAATTCTTTCCTCTTTGGTAAGTGGGAAGAACTCCACAGTGTTCAAAGAGCTACTTCCTAGCAGTGCTGTAATTCACAGCCCACTTTGACAAAACAATCACATTCAAGTAAATAAAATAGTGCTGAAAACCAGTGTGGCCTTATGCATTTGAAACAAAGAGTATTCGATTTTGGGCTCGATCTTGAAAATCGGCCCGTTAAATAAACTGCTCAGAGAAAGTGCTTGCTCAGAAGGCAACAGGCAAGAGCCCAGCAAAGTGAGGGCAAGGGCTTTTAACCTGGAATACCTTGGGGCCTCTTCATATACTTGCCAAGTTCATTTGTGACTTCAGCAAGGTATGAGATAACATAAACTGCCATTCTCCAGCTGTGATTAATGGACAGCGAAGCTTTGTGAGCTCAGTCCCTGGAGCACTCAGCAAGAAGCCACGGGGCTGCCCGTGGTGTTTATGCAGCCTGTGCTCGAAGTCACCCTGCTCCACTGACAGAGCACTTGTGTTTGACCTCATTTCTGGACTGGACTCCGTTCTGACTTAAAACAGTTCCTCCTGGGGTTCACGTGACCTGCACCTTTTGAAAGGGCCAGGGAACTTTCCAGAAGAGAGGGAAATGAGAGGCAGATTTGGCATTTCCAGTGCAAGAGATCCTATTTGCAAAGCACACATTTTGGGTGTTTGTTTCCTTTGGTTTTGTTAGTTCTATGATAAGTTTGAGGTGAAGACAGACTTCACATATTGCTATTAGGATGAAGAAAAAAAGGCAAGGCATGTTCCTGACAAAAGGGATTATTTTTTTTTGTTGCCATTCCTGAATGATGCTTCTCAGCTCCAGCACGGGCAGAGCACCCCAGTCCCAGGGGTGGCCACGTTAATCCAGAGCCTTGGTGCTGAAGTTCTACTTCCACGTTTCCTAAAACTGGGTTAATTTGGCTTTGTGTGCTCAGATTTGTAAAGAGCGAGAGTAATCTCCGTTTGGTGGCTTCTTACCAAAATGGATTTGACAGATATTCTTTAATTTCTGGGAGATATTAAAAAATAAAGCCCACTGCCATGGTTCTTGCCTTGCAAAGAGCCACCGTGTTGGGGGTGGTTTTTCCTGCAGGGAGCAGAAGATGCCCCTGGCCTGGGAGGAGCCCCTGTCTGCTCAGGCCACACAAACTCTGAGTCAACATGAGCCCTCCTTACCAGAGCTGTCGATTCAGATCCTGAAGCCCTTCCTAATTCTGCCACATGTGGCTGGTTCTCACCCCCTGCAGTACCTGCCTGCTCAGGGGGTGCTGCTCTGAAGCAGAGCAGAGCTCCCTGGCTGGAAGGCTGGCTGGAACCTGCAGCCTGCTGCCCACACACCCAGGCTCCAGCTTCTTGTTGAACCTGACTATGAACCAATTAGCTCAATGAGCTTGGCCTGAGCTGAAGGTAGATTCTGTTTTTTGAAGGAGAAAACAGCCAGGGAAACTATTTTCTAGCACAGACCCAGTGCTGAAGGAGCCTGGGGGAGGAGGCTTTGGGCTAATGTGTCTCTGGCCCTATTTTCACCTCTGTCACGGGTCCTTCATGATTCTTGCTTACAGAAAGCAAACCTGTGCCTCTAGGTTGTGCCATGCAGCAGCTCCTCTACCCGTGAAATTGGGTCAAAGCCCAAAACTAGTCCTTTTCCTGGCACAAGAGACTAACAGATCGTCTTCTGTGGAGCTGAGGGTTAGATTTCCTTCTCAGAGAGTGCCAGGGAGCATCTGCTTGCTGGGCTTTAATTATTATGTCGTTGCTGCTGCACCTATTCTTAACTCTGTGGAGATGTATGGAAAAAATGCTACCTCTGCCTTCGTTTCAGAACAAAATTATTCCTGGTCGGGTTGTATAACTCACATGGTATTTCAAGGGTGTCCCGTGTGGGCAATAGATTGGATGCAAAGTTATTTTTATTTTCACATACCCATCTGCCACAATTCATGTTTTATCAAAGCAGTTTACATGATTCCAGGCAAGGCTGCTAAAGAGCATTGGTTTCTGAAGTTGCCATGGATACCAAGCAACATGTTTTCCTTCTATGACATGATAATTTTTTGCAATTCTGTCTTCATTTATTTTTTTCATAACAGGAGCTTCTTTCTCCACCTCTCAAACACAGCTTGTGGCAAAGCTTTATCATAGAATCAGAGAATCACAGAACCATTCAGGTTGGAAAAGCCCCTTGGGATCACCCAGTCCAACCATCATCCCTGCTCTACAAAGTTCTCCCCTAACCACATCCACCAGCACCACATCCAAACCAGCCTTCAACACACCCAGGGATGGTGACTCCACCACCTCCCTGGGCAGCCCATTCCAGGGTCTGACCACTCTTGCTGGGAATAAATGTTTCCTGATGTCCAGTCTGACCCTGCCCTGGTGCAGCCTGAAGCCCTTCCCTCTGGTTCTGTCACTAATCACCTGTGAGAAGAGACCAGCACCAACCTCTCTACAATGACCTTTCAGGTAGTTGTAGAGACTGGTGAGGTCTCCCCTCAGCCTCCTCTTCCTCAGACTAAACATTCCCAGCTCCTTCAAGTGTTCTTCATCAGATTGATTCCCTAGGCTCTTCCCATTGCCCTCCTCTGTCCTGGCTCCAGCACCTTGAGATCTCACTTGAATTGAGGTGCCCAAAACTGGACACGACACTCCAGGTGTGGCCTTGACAGAAGAGACTCTGGTCTGAATGTGAGGAAGGCACTGCCTGTAACCACGAGGAACCAGGCAAAACCAGATCATGGGCATGTCAGTTTAGTCAGGCTGAAATCAATGAGCACACTGGGAGATGGTTGTTTCACGAGCCATTCAGGATAAATGATCTCCCTCTCGAGCACAGTCCCACCCTCAGGAAGGATTTCCCTGATCCCTTTTGAGAGAGGATGATTTTTTTCTTTATGTTCTTGTCAAGAAATCTCTCTTCCTTCCACATTCAGTGTGATGCAGACCAATGGTTTGTCAAGATGCATCTTCCCTTTACAAACCCAAGCAAGCTCTTTGTTGATGGGAATTAGCATTCCAGCTTATACCCACTGAACTGCCATACCCAGCCAGTAACACCCAACCCTTTCCTCCACGATCCAGCTGCCCTTGTGTCCCAGAGGACAGCTCAGTGCATCTCAGGGATGTTGTGCACATAGTAGCTGGACTGTAAAGCACTTTGGGATCTATCCTGACAAGCACTGCTCTGTAAGTGAAAGCTGTTATTAGCTGTCAGGAGAAGTGTGGCCCTTCTAAAATTCCATATGTTTCTCCCTCAGCCAGATGTAAAAGTTTTCAGAGGCCTTTTTCCTTCCTCTTTTTCTTGCCTTTTCAGACCAGATATGAGATCTGTGATTTATCAGCACTAAGATTTCGTTGTTGTACAGCAATATGTCTTAAAATATGTTCTTCCAAAATGTGGTGTGAATGGAGTTGTGATAAATCCAGTGAAAGCTGAAGGCAAACAGGTTATTTCTGCAGAACCTGACTTTAATATTTGACTAAGCCTTTTTGTTCAGTGAAATAAATTCTGGACAGCTGAAAGAATTGAAAGCAGGTATTTGCTTATGTAGGAAAGCTCTACCCCTTTATTAGTCCTTATAACTTAGTGTTCAGATGTAATGAAAGTGAAATGTTTTTTCTTAGAGGAGGAACAACCAGTAAGTACTGCTGTGAGGAAAAGATGTGGGAATTAGCATCAGGTTAAAGCTGTAGAATTGATCAATCCAAAACTGCCACTATGAGTTGAGGAATAATTACAAATAAGCAGAAATAAGTTTTTCTGTACTTGTTGGGACTGCAGCAGGAGGAGGGCAGGGATGTGGCTGACTGGGATTCAAGGAAAGCTTGGATGCACAATCCAAGGTGCTCCTGAGCCCTGACATGGATTAGAGTCCTGTGCTGGTTAGGTTGTGGGTTTGGCAGTGAGGAGGAGGCCCAGGGGGGGCAAAGTTGTTGGGTGAACCCTCCTTGTCCTTGTCTTGAACCCAAGAGCTTGTAGTTGGATTCTCTCCTCCCCACCCCACAAAGGGGAGATGGGGGATGTGAGTTGTCAGTCAAGCCCAAACCACAAGTGCCATTCCCAAAGGCAAAGCCAAGATCCTTGCTTTGGTTCAAAGGGAGTAGCACTAGTGTGTGATAAATTGCTCCCACCAGCCTTAGTCATAAGGAATCCAAGGGATGGGCTGGAGTCCCTGTTTCTGGTAGTCCTCTCAGCCTGGTTTACCTGAACTATCTGCCTTCTGTTTGCCACGGTTCACCTGTTCCCTGGAACCTGCCTCTGTGCTGGATGTTGTCCCTGGACAGACACAAGATGACAGAACAGCTCTCTCAAATAGAAGGCAGCTTTGAATCCTGTTGCCTGTGTCGTTGGGTAAAAAGAGCACCCATGGTGGGCATGGCTGGACTTGGGGGTCTTGATGAGGCTAAGCTGGAGGAAGAATTAGAAATGGTGTGGAAAGAATTGGAAGAAGGGCATCCAATCTGGAAGGAAAGAGGGAGAGGAGACTAGAGGAAGCTGGAGGAGTGAAGAGGGGAGGCGTGTTAGAAAAAAGCCATAGTGAGGAGGATATGGGTTTAGTCCTGTCTGGAAAAGGAGAAGGTGTGATACAAGAACAGGCAAGAGGACACTGACTGAGATTCAGGACTAGAGTTAAGCTATTTCCTTTGTGAAACATTTTTCCTTTACACTCAATTTGTTAAATTGATTATAATACAATTACCAGCCCACTAGATTGCAGGATGGTTCTTATACTTGTCCCTCTCTGCTAACTCCCAAATGAAGCATGGGCTGGCTGTTTGCCAACACAAAATTAACAACAATTTTCTGCCTTTTAAAATAAATATTTGGAGCTGTTAGCTGTGGCAGAGAACGCTGCAAGCAGCTCAAAACAAGATCAGTTCAACATGAAAGCCTGTCTAAATGAGAGAAACCCTCCATCCATGCAGCTCCTCCTGTACGTGTGGGCGCCCTCGTTTTGTTTCAATACGGTGTAAATCGATGAGAAGCTGCTTTTTAAAGACCTTCAGTTGAGCTGGAAACATTTTTCTCCTTAGAGAAAACGTGTGTTTCGACAAAGCTATTTATGTGGTGCAGTGGGAGGTACTTTAATGCCCTGTCTCTATTTGTAGTCTTGACTTGCCCAAGCCCCTTGCCCAGGAGGTGCATTTGCCTCAGCCCTCCTGCTCCGCGCCGCGCAAACCTGCCCCGCCTAGGACAGGCAGCAGTGATGAGAAGGGGAAAATGGGCTGGAACAACAGGCTACCACTATTTTTCCACTTACTAGTAACCAAAATGTGATCCTTTCTACTCATTAAAATTCACTCCAGATGAACTACCAGGAACCAGTAAGTAATGAGCTGTAGACGCAGCTGGCAATGACTGATTCAGAGATGTGCTGGTGCCCTTAATGCCTCCTGGTGACAGTGACTGGTTGGGGCATTTTCCAAATTGCTTTCCTAGAGTGATTAGTGCCACTGATTATTCAGTGCTACTGAAGCTACTTGGTTCTTTCCTTTCACAACAGGTCTTTTTCTCTGCCTGAAATTGTAGCTAGACTTTATAACCTTAATTTGATGCCTATCAACTGTAATGGTAGCCCAAGAAAGACAGCAGTCCAGTAATGCTCATATTAAATGATACACTAAAAACTTGCCTATAATTTTCTCAAAAAGTTTAATTAACTCTTGATTTATAAAGGTGTCTCTCTGGGCAGCTAAAGGCCACTGGTCAGAGCAGCAGTGGCAGCCTTTTCACATGTGGCTACTAGTGCTCTTCAAGCCTGGCCTGCAGAGAAAATCTGTGTCGAATTCCCCAAGGCTCTGATGCACTAAATCATTTTGCTTGATTAGGACCTGAATTGACAAGAATCCCTATGGATGGGAAATATATGTATATATTTAGGATATAATTTTATATATATATTTGTTTATGTATGTATGTGTATATATGTTTGGTTTGGTTTGGTTTTGGTTGGTTTTTTGTTTTGTTTTGTTTTGTTTTGCTTTGTTTTCATTGAGGATGATAAAAAACATGCTCTTTCAAGATTCCTGGCTGACAGAAATTTGTGACATATTATGGGAGCCTTCCAGTGCCTGAAGGGGCTCCAGGAAAGCTGGGGAGGGTCTTGGGACAAGGGCAGGGAGGGAGAGGACAAGGGGGGATGGATGAAAACTGGAGGAGGGAAGATTGAGGTGAGACATGAGGAGGGAATTGTGGAGTGTGAGGGTGGTGAGAGCCTGGCCCAGGTTGCCCAGGGAAGCTGTGGCTGCCCCATCCCTGGCAGTGTTGAAGGGCAGGTTGGATGGGGCTTGGAGCAGCCTGGGCTGGTGAGAAGTGTCCCTGCCCATGCAGGGGGTTGGATCTAGACCCAAATCATTCTATGATTCTATGAAGGTTCCATAGTATATAACTGAGAACATCTGCCTTATTTCTTCTCCCTCAAGTCTGCACTGGTTTCAAGCCTCAGATGTGCTCCTGTTTATCATAACAGTTTTTGCATCAAATGTGGTAAAAGGGTTACCTGCTCCTGTTGAGAGTGCCCCATGTTGTGCACTATGCTGGAACGGACTGCACAGCAATCAGCCTCATGATGACAGCACCAACCTCATCCTACCCTCCAGCACTATTACACCATCCAGACTAACTGCTGATCTACTGCAAGTGGCTGCAGAACACCTACAGGTAGGGCCTGAGCCCTGCAAACCTTTGGTTTGCTTCCCTGTATCTTGCTGCTACCCTGTGATGTTTGTAACACACTTTATGTATGTGACACACTTTCATTCTGCAGCTCCCTGGCCCTGAACAAAACCTTTCCCTGGTTTACTCTGAGTTCATTTGCACTCTGAGGACCTGTTGGTACAACCATCTTCTGCTGAGGGTGTTCACTGTCTTTCTTATCATGTGCCCACCTGCTCAGCTTTGCTGTCCATGCTGATATTTCTTCTAAACCAGGTTTTAAAGTGCTGGCTTCATTTCAGAGTGTCTTCCTGCTCTTTTGCATAAACTACCAGTAGAAAGAAATAGTTGGAAAAACAATCTAACCAATTTTCAAAAGCTGCAATTAGTCATTATTAATGAAGAAAGTGGTTCAAGCCAGTCTCTCTGCATGTGTTTCTCTATGCAATTATAGTTCCACCAAGGAATTACAATTACTTTTTCTGAGAGTATTTTTACATATTTCATGTCAGTGTTGCTTCATAGGATGATGTACCATGTACTTGGTTTAGCCTTGGAAGGATTGATTTGAAATTATGTATCACTAAACCTCACTCCATGATTCCAGAAAACAGGATTCAGTGTGTTCCAAAGGCCATATGGCTCCAATAGAGATTGTCTGAAGGTTGTGGTTTGGGTTTTGTTGTTCTAATCAAAGATGACAGAAGCAGTAAGCCTCTATGATCCATACTTTGGGAATATTGAACATTGCAATACATTAGCAGGCCTTTCTCAGAGGAACACCAGGTGTGTAACAGATTCCTCTGGTTCTTCTTCTAGAATTATGACACCCACATTCCTCATGAATGCATTGGTTGTGGCCTCACCCACCTCTCTCCCTCCAGTAACTGTGAAACCAACAACCATCCATCCCATGAGCAGATCTTCACTATCAGTATTAAAGACTTTTTTTTTCCACTTTTATCTTTTTAAAGATCCAAGGATCTTGAGAGACAGGATACTTGCATCACCAGAAGCAGCTCAGAATTCCACTGCAAGGGACATGACCTGTGAGTTTCTCTCACCTCACGCACCTGGTGTTTTACATCATGTTCCATTGTTTCCTCAGCAGCTGGTTCATGGACACTATTTTTTCTGCTATTACAGGGCCTTTATGATCCAAAGGTGTTCTGAAGAATGAAATAGTTTTATTCCTTCATCCTAATTAGTATCTCAGTAACTCAGTCCTGCCCAGCTCCACAGGCAAGTGCATTGTGCATTCAAACCCTTATTGTCCACTGTAACCTTCTCTCTGTCCTTGTCCGACCAGCCTGATATTCCAGATCTTGCATTTTCTTTCATCTTGCAGGCCAAGGGCAGCCCTGGCTACCTGGATAAGATGCAGCCAGACTGCATGCCAGTGCCTCATTTCCATAAAGGCTTGGGTCATGGAGTACAAGGTGCACTGGTGATGATCCACCAGTGGTGGCTTTAGAATGGCTGTCCCTCCTTCTCTGGCAGTTATTTGGAGGGATGGCTTGTTTGTCCACAGGGCAGAGCAGCCAGGTTTCTGAACTGTTGTGCTGAGGGCCTCTCTCTTCTTCTTCTTTATCTTCTGTTTTACCTTTCCTCTCTCTGCCTTCAGATAAAGACACTCCAGCCTCACTTACAGTCACTCACACCCTCATTGCTTTCTCTCACAGCATGTTTTCCACAGGGACCTCACATCACTTTTTCCTGTGCCACCATCCCTCTCCCATCCTTTCAGATCAGGATGTCAAAACCAAAACCAGCTGGAACTTTTCAATTATGTCAGTTAAAGGGAAAAAGACCAATTTAAGAATCATTTCCTCTTCTGGAATGAAAGACTGGTAGTTAAAGCTGTGCAGAGACACCAGAAAGCCAATTTCATTAGATTTTAGATATAAGTAAGAATCAACTTTCTCTTCAGGACATCCAGGTTATATTATGAATGGCTGAAGGCAGCAAGTTCATTAACTGAGGGTCTCTTGCACCTTGTCCATGGAGAATACCCAGGGAAGACATCTGCAAAGGCTTTTTTTCCACAGGCAGGTGTACTGTGGCATCAGCTCCAAGAAATGCTAGGATTTCATCTGTTCTTCCTGTAGGTAAAAGCACCAGCTCAAGCTCTTCTTGGTGTAACAGCACAGGTTAAATCTGTGCCTTGTCCAGACCACTAACAGCAGAAAAAGACTTGGGAGGACATGCCAGCAGTCAGGGTCTAAAAAATAAGCTAGATCTGCTTCTTATGTCAAATTGTCCAGCTGTGTGGACACTGTCACTGGCCCAGGGGCCACACTGCTTGCAGGCCCTGCAATGCTGTGAGATGTTCTGCACAAAGCTGCTGCTATGAGAGCTTGTATATTCATTAGGAAACCACCTTCCTGTGTCTATTTATATGTACACAAATCCCTTCCTTTTCCCTTTATTTTTGTTTGGGTTTGAAAGCTTCATAATAACTGCTGAGGCTAGCTCTTCAGCTGGTACAGGTCAACAAAGATAAAGCCATGGCTGTCACTGGGGGTGTGGGGGAAAAAAAAAAAGGGGGAGAGACCTGAAGTCTAAAGAGACTTCACAAATCTTTCTGGCCCTAACCCCTGCCTGCCTCCTTCTGCTGGGAGGGGGTCACCTTGGGGGACCCCTCCTGCCCACAGGACTGGGCAGCAGGAGCTGTTTGTGGTTAGGGGAGGGCTGTAAACCAGACACTGAGCTCTGCAGCACAGCTGTGTAGCCAGGCTGGAGTCTGCTGGGCATGGTGTCAGTCTGACCCACATCGAGGTGTCTCTTGCAAGTCACCCAGGACATGCAGGTCTAAAACCCAGCAGCCTTTCCACGCAACATCGCGCGCTCGTTGAACAGCTGAAGTACAGATTGAATCCAGTGCCATTTTGCATATTTTGCATATTTCTGTACATTCATCTCTCTGCCCATCCCTGAGAGCTGCTAAGTGCTCCTCAAGATGTGCTTCTGTGAGTTACACTTCTCCATTGTTGAGGAGATAAGGTTCTGAGGAGGAAGTCCTGACCTTGCTGAAGTCAGTGATAAATGCTGCTCCCTCCACTGGGGTTACAGTTTCACCTGGGTGTTTATTTTGTTTTCTAAAGGTCACCTTTGACAACACTGTACTGACGCACTGTTTTCAGGCTACCAAAACAATGACTGTCAGAAAAAGCTGCTAAAATACAAGCTAATAACCTTCCCAACTAACGCCCTGCGTGGAACAGTTTTCTACAGGAGTTTCAGCTGTGGATACATCTCAGTGGAAGTTTCCTGTCAAGCAGAATGTTCTTAACAAGAAAAGAAAAAGAATTTACAGAAGAACTGTAGTCTGCTCTCTCAGAAAACCCTGCTCTCCAGTTTTTACAGCATGCTGGTTTTCACAGGCTGGCAAATGATTTTCTCTTCTTCCCTTAAAAAAGAAAATAAAACAGAAAGGACTGTTGTGTGACGAAGGGTAATCCCCAGTGGACTTGACATTTTTCCAGAAGAAATTAAGAGCAGAATTCATCAAACATTAATGTTAAGAAGTCAGAAATTCTGGAATGTTTGTCCAAAGTCCCAAGGCCCTGAGCAAACACTGTCATCCTGCCGGGCTCCAGCCGAAAACCAGAGCCAAAATAAACAGAGGCAGAAACTCCATCTGACTGATCCTGTGGAAACAGCTGTAACCACTTAGGTGGAAAACCACCTCAAATTCTTCTCCCAGAAAACACTGATGACATGGGAGATGGCGAGCAGGAAAGCCCTGTCAGGGTCTCTCTTCAGCTGTGGTCAGGAAAATATTTTCTTTCTCTACAACTGTAAATAGAAGAGTTCAACCCTGGTCACAATAAAACGCAACCACAGAACTGTTAAATACCTTCTCTTTCTTGTCCTTTTCTCTTGGGTATTTCTTAACGTTTGATCTTAAGATGCTTTCCACAGAGGTCCTATCTGCAAGAAAAGCTCTTCTTCCACAGGAAACCCGTGCTTGTCTCCAGAAGTGTAATGTGATGAGGGCCTGGTGTTTATGTCGAGCTTGTGATTTACAAAATGGTCCGGAACACACTCGCTTCTTGATTTGCTGGGATGGAGCCAGCATTCCAGCCAAACACCTTCTGCTCAGCCTTCCCCTTCTGATTCTCTTTTGTCAAGTGCTGTTTGGCAGAAAAATGGGAAGCATGTTGGAAGAAATAGCAAACATAAACAAAGCTGAAGGAGAAAGAAATCCAGCTTGGGCTGTTCAGGCTGCACGTGGCTTCCCTAAGGAATCTGACAGGTAGGGGAAACAGGAAGAGAGGGTGAAATGGGAACCATTAGGAGGCTAACAAGAAAAGAAGACTGGATGGCTGCCTCCCTGCTTCCTCCTTCAGTCAAGTAATGCTTGACTGTACTGGATCTTGAAGGTGGAACAGGGAGCACGGCAGAACCAATCTGCTTTCACATTTTATTCACTGCCAAAGGCAATAATTATCAGTTTCCTATTTTTATAGGAAAGTAATAGTAATTTTCCTGATATTTCCACTCTGGTCCAGTAATTATATTTGGTTTTATCCCATCAGCAAGCTTAGCACAAATGCATAGATGGTAACATGTTAAGATGTTGATACCGTGAGGAAATTATTACAATTTCTTCTCCTCTGTGTCTTCCCAGACTCATCCAGCCTGTGACCTACCTGCTTAACTGCAATTCCTGTCAGCTGTTTTTCCTGTACTTCAGTTAAGAGCATCTCATTTTCCTCCTCCCTGGTAGAATTCCATGTACATGATGCTGGTTTTCCTGCAGAGCCCTATTTTCAGGGAAGACTTTCCATGCAAGAAGCAGGAACCTGAAGTAACCCATTTTCTTTGGTCATTGTGGATGGATCTGCCAAGAGCAACTTCCATTTATTTTGTGGATTAAACTGTGAAAAACTAATGGTAAGGTTGAGTGACTCTTTCCTGCCCCTGCTCAAGCATTTCCACAGATAAATGGAAAAGGCAGCAGTGGCTCCTGGCAGGATGGTGTGGTTCAAGGAATGCTGCCACCACCACCACCTGGTGAGCACTTGTGAAGGCACAGCTGTAGTGCACCTCAAACAAGATCTGCAACATTTTGGGTGTGTAAGTCAGTGTTAGTTCACATATTCTGTAATACACGTGGTCTGAATTTTCTCGGAGTGCTTTAGAATGTGTTGAAAATACATGGGGCCTTACAAGCTTCTGCAGAATTAACCAAGCATTGCAACAGGCCTCAGACTGGAGACATTTCCAACGACCTGTGATCCAGGCACCCTTCAGGGCATCTCCCAAAGCAACAGAGATCCCTCAGGGATGTGTCCAGTTGGGGTATTGCTTGAAATCCTCTTTGAGCCTTTGGTAGGAACAACTTAGGTTTTGGTGCTTCTAGAAGGTATGACCAAAGGAATGTCTCCTAGAATGAAGGCCAATGTAGGGATTTGCTACTTTATAAGCAACCCCTGGACTGACATGGGTACAGCACGACTGAACAGGTTCAGGTTTCTGTGTTTTGCAAATGTCACAGCACACGCAGGAGGTGTGAGCTGAGGGAAAACACTGTGGCCAGCAGAGAACCAGCTCCTCGTTTCCCAGATCTGAAATCATCCCAGTTGGGAAGAGGTCAACAAGAGCAGAGACAGCGTGGTGGTGGAGAATGAAGGGTGGTGGAGAATGAAGGGTGGTGGCTTGAAGAAGGAATCCACAGAAACCCTGTGACTGGCTGACTAACACTACCTTGACTGCTGGTGCCAAGATGATGTAAGCTGAAACGACAGCAAGAAGATTCCATTATTATGATATGTATCCCTTTCCACAGCTGCAGCTGGATGAGTGCCCAGGAGCCCAGAGAGGCCAACAGAACCCCTTCCTCAGAATAACAACATAGCAAGAACATCTGCTGTAGCCACGAAGGTCAGAGATGTGGTACAGCAGTGGGATGTACCCCAGATGACACCTCTCTTTGAACAGACAGGGCTCTGGATTCACATCCAATAATGGTATGGGAGATATCTTGTGAGCCTCAGAGGAGCAGAGCAGGTGTGATCTCTCTGTTTCATAACTACTAAGTTGTCTTCAGGCCCCTTCTGCAGGGCCAGGAAGGACTCTCTGCCTGGAGCCCCCCTCTCTGCTGCTTGTTCTGATTCCCAGCAGGTACAGCAGCAGATCACAGCAGCCAGAGGGGGAGCAGGGGATCCATATGCCTAGGAGCCTCTTGGGACCCAGATTTGGGCAAAGCTCAGCAGCCAAACCAGCTGCAGCAAAACCAGTCAGCAAGGAAGCAAGGACGGTAACAAAGGTCTGCTTTAATGCTGATTCTTTGGCACTGCAAGCAAGGGGCCATTCTGAAATGCTGGGGTGGGGGGGGAAATCTAGCTGAAAGACAACTCTCCTGTTTAAATTGCCATGGGTGGCAGCTCCCTCTGTGAGCCCCAGCTCCTCTTGCAGTCTGAAACCAGTTCTCCAAGGATCACAGTCCAGTCTAAGTCAATCTGTTCTCTAATAGTTTCTTTGGCATCGATCACGGCACACGAACATGAAGAGCATCTGTCTAGAGATTAGGAGGAGTGGAGGAGCAGCTGTGCAATTCCACTGCCTATATGCTTAATGACCTCCTGTGAGGGTTCCTGGCTTAAATCAGTAAAGGTTTTGGAGTCTGGGCTTTAGAAAAGCCTTAAAAAGAGCCATTAGTGTTGGATAAACAGTGTCACTTACATATTGGTTGTTATTTTCAGGAAAAAAAGTGTTTCAGTGCTTGTGGGTTTTGAAACTGATTAAACTGAGTCTAGAAGTGGATTCCATGGTGCTGAATTGCACAAACCCTTCCTTGTTACCCACTGTGGTCCAACAGGAACCTGAGAATTTCCATCAGAGGGGTTATGAGCCCTGGTGAATTCCCACTGTCCCTGTGCAGAAAAGGGTTAATTCTCTTCCACGCTTTGCACTTCCCTAGTGTGCTGAGAGGAGCTCCTTAGGTACCACTCCTGGTCAGCCCATCCATGTCTACCAGGACCCAGCACTAGGTCCTGACTGAGCTGGCTGCTCCAGATGACAGGGTGATTGGTTACCCAACAAGAAGGTTTTTCCTCTCATGCTACATATCTAGCCCAGCAATAAGGACTAAAAATGTCACCATCAATTATTGCTGACCCAGATGGTTGGTCTAGATGATATAATTGGAGTTCTCAGGCCAGGCTGGGGTAGACTACTGCCCACAACATGGCAAATAAACCTATAAACCCATGGTGATACCATCCTTGTTGGAAACCACAGTGGAGTTGCCAAAGGCAAAATAGTTGGGAGTGCAGAAATATTCTGCCAGCACTGCACAGGAGGCTGCAGCCAGTCTGTGGAGTTCACATAAGGATGGTTATGCTTTTCTCTGAACAGAAGATGGATGGAGGAATATAAGCCTGTCAGCTCAGCCCTGTCCATCAGCATGAAATCTCCTATTAGAAGAAAACAACAAATTAATCTTTAATTTTTGAAAAAGCAAGAGCCTTTTGGTTTTGCCAAGCCATATGCTCCAGTCCCAGCCAGCAGGACTGGGCAGGTAACACACCCTGGGGGTGAGATCCTAATCATTAAAAACACAAGATGTGCCAGGAGACTCTTTCTGAACCTGACTCTTGGTATCCTGTGCATTAACCTCCCCAAGCCCTCCAGAGATTTGCTGACTGGCTCCTGTGATCTCCTCACCCAGTGGGAGCAGGCACAGTGCCACGCTGGCAGGTGGACTGGGGCACAAATTCACCAGTGGACACGTGGGTTTGTGGAAGCTGGGGAGGACTGTCTTCCCATGCAGGAGTGCTGATTTATGCTTTGTGAAAAATCTCCATGTAGGATAAAGGAGAAGGCAAATAATCTCTGCTGCTACTTCAAGCTGGAGTGATTCACATCCAAATCTCCAAAACACAGGTTTATTTATTTTTTCTTCTGTATGACTGTGATTTATAACAGAGCCTTTGCTTTTTAATGTGCATGGATGTTTTTTTCTTTTTCTTCTTTTTTTTTTTTTTTTTGTTTTATCTGAAGAATTCATAGATTTTTACCTCATTATTCAGTTGCTCTTAGCATTAAAATAAGGTGGAGGATTAAAAGAAGAAATGTTAGTAACAAATGATTTTGCCAAATCATATTATCTCCATGTTATCTCAGGGTGGAAAGCAGGGTTGAGGAGCAAAATGTTGCAAGAGGGAGAAGGGAGGGGGAAATCTAGTGCCCTTGAACTCAGCTCCTAAATGGGAAGGAGAAAAGCAGATCTCAGAGGAAGAGCCAGTGCACTTTGTTGGTGAAGTCCTGGCTGGGCAGGTGGGCATGGCAGGCACCCACCTGCAGTTTGAAGGGCAGGTGGCCCTATGGCCACATCATAGATAGACCAGGGCTGAAGAAAGAAGGAGCATCATCTGCTGCCCTTCTAGTAACCTTCTGTTTTCCAAGTGAGGCTCCAGAGCTGCTTTTACAATGGATCTGAGCATCCCTGCTCCATCCAGTTTACGTATCAGAGCTGCTCTTTGCTGAGCAGAGCTTGCCCAGAGGAAGGTGGAGCTGTGGCCATGCAGGCAGTGCCTTGGGAACACACACCTCCCCAGCAATATTCACATGTCTTAACTGCAGATCTGCCCAAATCACTGATCAGAACCTCAAAGGTGAGGGGTTATTATGGGAACATTTGAGGAAACATAAAAACAACAGAAGGAAGAAGAGCAGAAGAAGTTACAGAGGAACTGAAGAACATGAAGGGAAATTGTAGCCAAAATCCCAAATAGTTTTGCATAAGCACAACTAATGTAGACCCTCATGGATTCTCTGGCTCTGATTAAAACCTCTTGGAAAAGGAAAATCTCTTCCTGTGTTTTTCTGTGCTGTCCAAGCTGACATGTAACAGTTGGAAACTATTTTGGAAGTGATTTCTTGTTTCTTCTCAGGATATATGAAACAAGAAATGTATGGAGAAACAGTTTGTGTACTAAAATCCAACGAGCAGATTAAGAGTTTTTTGATTTGGAGAGAGAGCACTTGGGTTTTAAAAAGCCTTGTTAGCATCTTCCAAACACCCTGGCCCTGCTGCTGACCCTTGGGGAAAAGAGATTTTGGAGATTGCCAAATGACATCATGTATGACACTCACTGCCTGATGCTTTAAGATCTTTGAAGGGATTGAATTATTTGGAAGCAAAGGACTTTGGGCAGGGCTGCCTGCTCTGCAGGCACCACAGTGCTGGTCCAGTCACCACCATGGCTGGTGCTGTTCTGGACCACCAAAGGCAGGCTTTTCCCTCCTGCTCCCTACACCTCTTGGGATGCAGAAGGTCACTTGCAGTGTGTACAAGCATCTTCACTTCATATCCATTTTCTTAGCATCCCAACCATCTGTAGGAAGGAGCTTCCACAAAAGGAAAATCCTCTGGGCCTGGTGCTGTGGAAAGGAAAAGGGAATCTCCACGGGAGCACAGGGAGGCAAGGGGAGTTTGGAAAAACTCTCAGGTTTTAGTTCATGTTGAAGTCAGATGTTTCCAGAGCAGAGACTGCTTCACTGCAGGTCAGGTTGTACCACTGGCCTGCTCCCTGTTGTTAATTCAAGCTGCCCCTGACTGTGCTGAGTGGAAAAGTCTCCAGGTCGCCAGTGCTGAGGGGTGAGCAGCAGAGCTCACATGCCCCTGCAGCTTTATTCCAAAATTCCATTTTAAAATGGCAACTTTTACAGGGCAATATAAGCTCAGCTCTCTCTTACTTAAGACCCAGATTTACCCCCATCTATCCAGGTGCAGCCTGTCTTACCTGAATTTTTGTCAAACAAGAGTTTAGCTAAGACACTCTCAGTTAAAAAAAAATAATCATAAGCTAGGAGGAAATGAATCCCTAATTGCATTCAGTTCACTGTGTCCTGCATCCTTGCCTGCTCTGCGTGTTCTGGGTGCAGCATCAGGGATCTCAGAAGGCCAAGAGGGAAGAAATTAATATTATTTCCATGGGTCTTTCATGCTTTGATTTAGAGAAGGCTGCTTTCTGAAATTCTCTGCATGGATATATCCACATACACACACATAGAGAAAATAAATCTATCTCCTGATGTTGTCAGATTGAAACTCCTTTCTCCAAGCACTTCTTTCACTTGCAATTTAATATCAAGTAGGTTTGAAGTGGAGAGTACTGGAATGGAGCAGAAATGATGGGAAGAGGATTGTGCCATTATCTGTTCCACACCACTCATGACCTGTAAGCAGATGTATATATTTTCCAAAAGGGGTGTTTTTACTACATGACCTCATATTTTTCTGGCCAGTTACTAAGACCAGTTTGTTATTTTTGAAAGGAAAACTCTACCTCAGGCTAGAAACACAAGAACAGTTATAAAGAACTAGAGAAACAGATTAAATTTAAATTTTATTGGTAAAGGAAAATGTTCATATTTTGATAAGTGTTATGAAAGGGAAAGAAAATAAAATAAACGGATTTTATTTAAGCTTTTATTTAATTTCAGCTGCCTGGCTTTACTTCTTAGGACATTTTTTGTGTATAGAGAATAATTTATCTCAAGTTTTTTATTAAAAAGTTTGTGTAATGGTAGAATGTAATGAGTTAGGACATCTGGCATGAGTTTTAGTATCCCAAACCAAGGACATTGGAGTTGCCTAAGCTTGATGCGATGTCCCAGAAGCATCTCCAGGTTTGTTTGGTTGTCCTACCAAACCAAGCACCCTAAAGACTTGCAGTGAAAGGCACCTGATAGAGAGTTCACAAGCTGAAATGCAGAGCTTGGGTATTTAATCTGCCTTGACTCACAGAACCAGAGAATGGTTCAGGTTGGAAGGCCCCTTCAAGCCCATCCAGTCCCAACCCCCTGCCATGGGCAGGGACACCTCCCACCAGCCCAGGCTGCTCCAAGCCCCATCCAACCTGCCCTTCAACACTGCCAGGGATGGGGCAGCCACAGCTTCCCTGGGCAACCTGGGCCAGGCTCTCACCACCCTCACACTCCACAATTCCCTCCTCATGTCTCACCTCAATCTCCCCTCCTCCAGTTTTCATCCATTCCCTCTTGTCCTCTCCCTCCCTGCCCTTGTCCCAAGCCCCTCCCCAGCTTTCCTGGAGCCTCTTCAGGCCCTGGAAGGTGCTCTAAGGTCTCCCTGGAGCCTTCTCTTCTCCAGGCTGAACACCCCAACTCTCCCAGCCTGGCTCCAGAGCTGCTCCAGCCCAAGGATCATCTCTGTGTCCTCCTCTGGACTCACCAACAGCTCCATGTCCTTCCTGTGCTGAGGGCATCAGAGCTGTACTGGATATTCCATATGTGGTGTCACCAGAGCAGAATTTTCTAGGCACAGCCTCACAGCTGGGTTGGACCTTTACACCTTGCCTTCTGGATCAGGCTGCTCCTCACCAAACCCAGGTGTGAGCACACCATGCAGCATGAGAACAGGAGTGACACCAAGCCAGACCTGGCAGTGAGTCCAGGTTTTATCCTGTTCCACTGCTGATGGGCATCACTTGCCAGAAGCTGAAGCAAAATGTATTTTTAGGTCTGGGCACCAGCTCAACAGTGGCAACTGTTTATGCAAAATGCTGGGGCAGAAATTGTTCCTCAGTGCCTCAAATCACTGTTTGCTTTCAGGATGGTATCTACTGTGTTCACAGATTACATGACAATACATTCAGATCCTCAACGCCTTATTTCATCCAAATAGAAGAGGTTTTGGAAGCAACTGAGCATAAAATGAAGGCCTGTGATGATTCTGGTTATTTCAAACCCCCTGGGTTTTAGGCTGAAGGAAATTTCTTCTGAGGTTGCAGCACTGCCCCTGAACAAGAGGATGGATAGAATCATTCATGGAACCATAGAATCATCAAGGTTGGAAAAGACCTTAAAGATCAAGTCCAGCTGATCCCCACACCCTTGTGAGCACTAAACCATCTCCTGAAGCACCACATGTAGCTGGTTTTTGAACACCTCCAGGGATGGTGCCCCCAGCACCTCCAATGGGTGGTTACGACCACTCTTCATGACACAGCAAAACAGAAAGACATTTGCATTCTGTGTCTTATTTTTTCACTTGTTTCTGCTTTTTCCAGTAATTTTTCAGGGACAGTGTATGGGACTGACTAGTCTGAGCAGACACAGCTGCTGCCATATTTTCAGCCAATTGTAAATTCAGTCCTCATCAAGCTAGACCAAATTCTTCTTGGCATTTTACCCTCCTGTACCTCAGCTCATCCCAGTTGGGTACTGTGATTTATTTTGTGCATTTCTCAGAAATAATTTTGCTGCTTCAGTGGAAGGAATTGTTACCAGGAGATGCAGGAATGTGACAGGAGGAAAACGTTTGAGTTTTGCATCACGTGTTGTATCTGCACAATTGATGGATCTTGTCACCTCGAGACTTCAGCACCTATGGGTGAGGTTATTAAAGGCTTGATAAAAGGACATATAATAGTAGAACTGTGATTTTCCCACTTCACAGCGTTGTACTAATTGGTTAAGCCTTGGAAAACCCCTCATCCTGCATTTCTGAGAGGTGGAACAGTTTGAGATTTCTTTTACTTGGAAAGGGTTTCTGCAGCGAGGCAGGGTCTGCCCACAGTTCCTCTGGGGGAGCCTGGAGAGGGCAGGGAGCAGGTGGTGGCCAAGCTTACCTTTCTCCCAGCATTTCTGGGGACTTGCCTAAGGGATGAACA
Organism: Chaetura pelagica; assembly: GCF_000747805.2. Lineage (NCBI taxonomy): Eukaryota > Metazoa > Chordata > Aves > Apodiformes > Apodidae > Chaetura > Chaetura pelagica. The sequence continues at coordinate 946,688 of NW_009952438.1, forward strand.
CCAAAGGAGCCCCAGGCCTCCTAACCACACCTCTGGAAGTGAAAGAACAGCCACGGTGAAGGAGAACACAATTAAGGAGTGGAAAAAAGACCAGCATTGTACCTAGCTGCTGGAAACAGGATCCAGGGAACTGCAGGGTGACCAGCAGCTCAGTCCCTGGAAGATTATGAAGGAAATCCTCCCTGAAGCCATTTCCAGGCACACAAAGAACATATGAAGGAGGCTGGGAACAGCTGGCATGGATTTACCAAGGGCAAGTCATGCCTGACCCAGCTGGTGGCATGAGTGGCCATGGAGATAAATCAGTGAGATGAGAAAAAGACCATAGAGACCACAAAGATACAGTGCACCAAGATGCTTGGCAACATTGCCTGCATGCCTCCTTAGCCCTTCATTCCCCTTTATTCTAGGTGGCTCAAAAGAACCTGGTGTTTTTCAAGGGTCCCAGTGATAAAGAGGGAGAAGAAGTTGTTTTCCAAGACTAATTCTTTTCTCTACGTCTGGTTTTCCTGGCAGGATGACTAGACCAAGTAGAATAATACATAAAAAATATAAACCAGTTGCATTTAATTTTCCCTTGACTGACAATAGTTTTGAAATGCAGTTACTGACCTGCTGATTTGTGTCTTGGATGTATGGTAAGAAAAATGGAACAGCCAAAATAAGATGTGTTTGTCTTGGATCCCAGCCTGATTTTTGTATATTTTTATTTGATCAATTCATAACTAAATGTTGGAGAATGAGGAAAGCAGCCTCCCCTCCCATTTTTCAGGCAGAATCAGCTCTAATGACCTGCTCTGGGGTTTACTTTTTATACTTCAAACTGTATAGATGGTGAGATTTTTAAGTAATTATTTTGTGTTACAGATAGATTTCCCTTTCTCTTCTCTTAGAATTAGTCAAGCACAAACAGTTGATTCAAAACCTGCAAATTACCATGTAAATATAAACCACAAGAAACTGCTAACACTTAAAAAATATTAGTATGAGATAGAAAAATGATTAAAAATGACCCCTGAGATATAATTAATTATCTATTTATTGATTTTTCACATTTTTAGACACTTACAAAAACCTCCTGAAGAGCAGGGAAAACTTTCCCTGAGAAATAAAGAAATTTGACTAAAAGCATCATTTCACCTTCACCATTTTTAAAATCCTTGATGCCTTCAACCCAAGTTTACCAAGTGCTTTTAGCCACAAAAAAAAAGTGGGGATGATTTGATTTGCCTTTCAGTCAAAGCTGTGTCATACCCTCCTTCCCATTCCCACCCTCTGCATCTCTTGGGGCTCCCAGGTGGTAACTTTGGTGTCAAGCTTCAGTCCCTCTGTGGGATGGGATGTTTAGGTTGTTTCTCACTAGACTCTTCCAGAAGTGCCCTGGCATGCTGGGGCAGCACCTCCAGGTTCAGTACTTGGTCACTAAGCAGAAGAGTCATTGTCACCTTGAGCTCAACAGCACCTGAAGGATTTCGTATGAAACAGCAGCTGGAACAGATGATCTCAGGTTTCATGAACAAGATACTGACTTGGAAAGTGGGATCTACAGAATAAATTCCTTCAGGTACAGGTGGCTCTGCTGTGTTCTGTCACTTCCCCTGGCATGAGAGCCTGGCACTTGGTGAATCCAGCCTTCAGTTCCTCTTCTTCCTTTACAATAAATTTAACCTTTAATTCCACCTTACCTACAGCAAAAATTCAATGTCAGAAATGCTTTATTCCTGTGGGATCAGGTGCAACTAAAATAACTTCTCTGCTAAACATAGAAACCCTTAAAAACAGCCTTGGAAAGCAGATGTGCTGGTAGTCTTGGATGGCAAACACTATATCCTCCCCATCATCCATTCTTTAGCTTAGGAGGGAAAATAAATGACACTACACTTCAGAAATTCCTATTTAAAGATTCATTGTCCTTCCTCCAAATGTCAACAACCAGGATAGGAGAGAGGAAAAGTGCAGGTGATCATAACAGGCAAATTTGGCTGGTGGTTGGTATTTAGAATTTCCCTGGTGGGGGGAAGGTAGAGAGGGTGAGATCTCCCCTGCTTTCTAGAAAGTCCTTCTTTAAATTGGAAAAGTCCTCAGGATCTCACAGGCCACTCCCACCAGGGCTGTGCTTCTGAGCTTCCTGGACTGGAGCAAATGCTTTTTGTTTCACAGAATCCTACAACTACAGATTAAATCAATGTGCACAGTTGGTGGTGAAACTTTTTTAACAGCAGTGAAATAAAATAACTGGTTCTATGACAAAAATATCCTTTAAATTGTCCATTCTGGGCAATGACCCAAGGTAAAAACAAGCAGGCTAAATGGCCCATTGCCATATCTCTCAAGAAACAATTATAATATTGTTCTTCCATCCCTTGTGTTGGCTGGGTTCCCATTTCTTAATCTGTCTGTAAGGGCTGACATTATTATTTGTCTGGATTTGCTTTTAAAATTGTGGTTTCCAGAGTTCCTCTTTTCATATCTCTCTCAACCTCTTTCTCACACTTTTCTGCTTTGCTACTGAATTTTCTATTCCATTTCCCTGTTTGCTTTTTTTCTTCTGGCATTGGTTGCTGGTGGCAGTTGTGAGGTTAACTGAAATCTAACTAGCTTCCCTTCACTTCTTCTCTGACTGCCCCAGAATGGGATCATGCTTTGAAATGCTGGAAAAAAAAAAAAGGCCAGTTGTGCTTTTAGAGAAGGGCAGATTGAAAAGCATCCTGTTCTTCAGGCAGAAAGGAAGGCATCAAGAGGCATATCAAAATATATGACCGGGGGTGTCATATCCTGGTCTGCAGGCAGTGACCTCAAGTGAAGGATCCAACACACACTTCAGAGGGGAGCACTCAGAGACTTCAGGTTGCACTTGAAGCCACCTGGAGCACACAGGACATCTGTGCTCAGCCATGGCCTACACGAGGCACTCAGCTGGACAAGAGGAGCCCATGCTCTGGTCCTTTCATGTTCTTGGCATGATGAAAGCAATGGTGGAGAAACAGGGCTTCAGATGAGGTGGTCTCAGAGAACCTTGCCACTGGCATTGGTGATGTGTCTTGGTTGCATTCAAAGAGGCATTTTAAAACTATCATTGAACATTTAAACCATTCTGATCTGAAAACACTCGTAAGCATGATGATATTCCCTGGCATGTGAACCAGAAAGCTGGCACAGCAGTCAGGACATCGTGGCACTTCCAAAACTGTTGAATAATAAAAATAATGCACCTCTGTCCCTCATCCATGGTCCCACTGGCTGTTCTCTGTGAACTGAAAGGAGAACATACTGGCATTAAGAAACTAAGACCACCAAGAGGCAGGAGGATGGCTCCATGCTGAGCACAGGAGGGACAGCCAGCTCAGCCCCAGGGTGCACAGGAGACCCATGGGGTGCTCCCCTGCTCCTGGGGGAGAGCTCAGTGGGAAGGGTTCTGGGAGAAAGGTCCCTGGGCAGCTAAGAAAGAAGCAGGCTTTTCAGCATCAAGTAGACTGAACTTCACTGGGTTTGTTTCTCTGTGACCCTGTCTCATGCTTTTCAGCTGAGGTCTTCACTTCTTGTTTTTCCACAGGAAACCAACACATTCTTCTCCATTAAGTTGTCTGATACTAAAAGTGAGCCCAGAGGTAACTGTCAGCCCAGGGTGCACACAGCTCCAGTAGGAGTGAACCTAATTAAAGTGATGAATTAAAGCATTCCCAGGGGACACCTGTATCATGTGACACATCTGAGAGGGCCAGGAGCTGGGTTTGCCTTCAGACAAGCTGTTCAGGTGACAGTGTGTACAGGTCTCTGTTTGGCAGAGCAGTGCAGAAGACAAGGAGGGAATGGATCTCACAAACTGCTGCAGGAGGGAGTGGAGGAGCCGTGTCCCCCCTCAGCACGGCGGGCACCACTGAGGAAGCTGATGAGCAGGAGCAGTGTGCTGCCAGACCTGCCCTCCAAGCAGCTGAAGGGATGCCAGGGCCCCCTTGCTCCCTGCTGCTGTCTCAGCAGCCCCTTGGAGGCAGAGGGACAAAGCCAGCACAGGTCCACCCACGGGTCTGTGTCCCCCTGCACTGATCAAAGAGGGACCCTCACCACCCACAACCACAGGGAAACTTTTGTTTTCAGCTGTAGCCCTTTGCTGGCAGCAAGGGATCAGAACAATTGGCTTTCAACAGCCACAGAGTTAGAATTTATTATTATTTTTAATGGAAAGCAATTGTCCTCTCAAGGTAAAATGTAAAGATAACAAGCTGGAGCCACGTGTGGCTTTATTAACAAAGTGAGCTGAATTCCTCCCTGCCCCTCCAAACACAAACCCATGCTGGGCCTATGAAATTAAAGCTGCCTTTAATGAAACAAGGAGATGATGTGACTGAATGACTGGAGCTGCCTGACAGGCCCCTCTCTGCTGGCTGAAGACATTCTTGCTGAGAGAAACGGACTGTGAATGTTCATTATAAAAACACCAGTTAGGAGATAAAGGACAACAACCTGACCCCAAAACAAATGGTGGTTAAGACATGTCCCCTGTTAGCTTTTATCTTCACCAATATATTTCCTGAAACTATTGGAGTCATGGAATCCAAAAAGCTTCCTCAGCCTGCTGGCCATTCCAGCAGAGGTCAGCTCTAACTGGGCTGACTCTCTGGAAATTAAATTTAAGTACATACTTCTGAATGATTTAGGACAGTACCTCGAATTACTGGGAGAATGTATATTTCTATTAGCATTTCAGACATGCTTGTTTTGCATTTTATTTGTCCATATAATGCATTTGCTCTCCATTTTCTTCCCACCCCATCTTCCCTCGGGGCTGTCTCGGAAAGTCAGGATCAGTGTGTGCATCTCTGCAAAGCTGCTGCAACCAGCTGCTCCATTTCCAGAAGGAGTTATGGGAGCAAGAACACTATTGGATCCCTTCACCAGGTTGGTACCTGGTGAATCCCTGTCTTTTCTAAATGGTCAGCTTTGTCTAGTTCCTCCTGTTTAACATCTGATTCTGTGATAGCCACAGTCTTCTTAGCCCACAGCCTTCCTGGGTTTGATAGATCTCTCTCGTGTCTTGTTTCTCTTGGCCATCTGCTCATCAGTTTTCACTCAGGAATATGAGGAAAAATTACTGCACTAGCTCTGATCAAATGTCTCAATAGGTTACTGGCACCCCTGTGGCAGTGACCAGGGGAGGATATTGCAGAAGGCCAGGAAGGAACAGTTCTTCCCTCTCCACGGCTTCCCAGCTTGTGGCAGTTGGCAATTTAAGGACTCCTTTTGCAGTAGATGGAGTGCAGGTCACTGACTTTATTAGCCTGCTCACAGCCTCTCCCTCACCTGTTTTTTTCCTACTTTATATCTATTTTTAGCCTATACAACATCCTGTGGCAATGCCAGCACAACACATGAAAAGAAGTCCCTTTGGTTGGGATTGTGATGGTGCTACTTGTTCATTTCCTTGGATAACTTCACACTTGGACATTGTGAGAAATGCCACAATTTCATTCATGATCTTATGAACCATGATTTTCTTGGCCTGCACTATACTATCTTCTAGCTGCTCTCTTCCCACCTTGAGGAATCTTGCTTTTTTTTGCATTTCACTTTGTATTTCTGCTCGGATGAGGGTTGATGGGTAGCTCTGTTCTTTCTTGTCCCCAGTGGTTTTTCCTTTCTCACTTAACAATATCCTTCTTGAGAGGAGGAACCTAGAACTGCATGCAGCATGAAAGAACAGACACAAAATTGTTTCTGAGTTTGCTTGCCTCTATATTTCCTTTTATTGTTTTTTACAAAGTATCTGGACTCTCTGCATGGTATTTTTTAGCACTGATGTCCTTCTCAAATTGTACACAATGCTCCCCTGGTGTCTTTTCTTCACCCTTTAGTGCACATCACCACGTGTACATAAGCAGGCTATTTTATCTACCATGTATGTTGCTTTGCATTAATGAAAGCTGAATTCAGCTGATCAAAACTTAACCTTTCCAATGGACAATCCCAAGTTTAACTTCACTGACAAGTTTTGTATCACATCTGTTATCTTGCTTATTAAAAAAATGGGCTAAAACCATTAATTGATAATTTATTTTGTATTATAGTTTTGTTTGACTTTTTGGATAAATAATGTCTGGTTCTCCTGATCTGATTGGTATTGTCTCTGTCCATTTTTTCCTAAGCTCTTTATACAACTGGGGGGTTGGAGGGAGAGTTGGATCAGATAATCTCCAGGGGTCCTTTCCAACCTCAACCATTCTGTGGTTCTGTGGTTCTGTGATAGTGCTTATTTTGGACACTTCTCTGGATGGCCAGACTTTGGGAGGGGAACCCCTGAACCCTTCCATCAACACTAATATAATGAGTCCACTTAGCTTTTCTCTCTTATTTTCCTTTAGTTCTTCTTTTGAGCTTGATTATCTTTTGTCCCTACTGGCTCTCAGCAAGCTCCCTGCTCCTGAAGTTTAAAAAATGTTTATATTAATAGTTTTTGTGCCTTCAGCAAGCTGCTCAGAAAAATATTTCCTGGACTGCTCTATTCTGGTTTACATTTAACCTCTTGAACTTTAATTTCTTTTCTATTTTCTTCACTTGACTATTACTTTTGATTTTGCTGAATGTCTTTTATTCTTTTGGTAGCTTGGTGATGTGAATATTTGTCCTGGGCTTCTAATTAAGTGACTTTTACATGTTGTTTTTTATTATTTCTTCCTTTCAAGTAAATGTCTCAATGTCACAACGACCTTCCCAAAGTAAAGATTTTTAAGGATAAATCTGACATTGTGAACTTCAGGCTCCAATCCTTAAGGCTGTTGCATTCAAGCCTGTGGTGGTTCCTGTCACAGAATGAATCTTCAAGAATAAGATTTATGTGTTTTCAGTTCTTTTCCTTTCTCTCTAAGAACTGCCCAAACCACTGTTTGTACCCACTGGTCCTCGGGGCTGTGACTGGGACCACAACTGACTGGGAAGTGCAGCACAACCAGCAGGGACTGGGCAGCAGCCACAGCCTGCCCTGCTGAGGACCTGCTCCTCCACCTTAGAACCAGGTGACAGCCCAGGCAGCACCTGCCTTTTCTGAACGTTCCACCCAGAGGATATTAAGGAATTAATTTCTAATTAAAACAGAATGGAAATCACTTTGAAAACCTGATTCCTGGAGCTTCTTAGCAGCAGGCAAACAAAGTTCCTCCCCCTGCCTCCCTCATATTTTTACTTTTGGAGACTTTTTTTGTTGTTGTTCACAGGAAGAAAATACTTAACTCTAACATAACTTGCTAAGTCAAATGTCCCTTTGGCAGTGATCCCAGAACAGCAACTATAAACACGTGTTTAGGTTTTAAGCAGTGTTATAGTCTAGATAATTTATCATTTCCCTGCCCCAGCCATTTCATTTCGAGTCATTAGTCGGGCCCGTGCAAATAAATCACAACTAACAAAAATTTAACAATCCACATAAAGGCAATGACATTCTTGTCTTTTCTCTGTTTGCAGAGAAAACTTGTCAGGAAAACTTAATGGAGGTGTAAACCACTTTGCTTTCTCCCTGATTCAAAGACCCCCCTGGCTGTTGGGCTTGGCGGGGGGCTGGGGCTGCTCCCACCTCTGCTCCCAGGGGCACATCCCTGTGTGTTCTGCTTGGCTGAGGGACCCTCCCCTGCCTGTGGGTCCCTCACCACGTTGCCCCAGTCACCCTCAGCACAGGGTGTGTTTTGCAGGGCTGCACATCACAGCATCCTGGCAGGTGGGCTGGTGGGAACTAGTTAGACCACAGCAGACTGGGATTTCTTCACCCGTTTTTTTCACCAGATCTTTTTTCCCCAGGGGGAGGAGTGAGAGGACAAGGGGGGATGGTTTTAAACTGGAGGAGGGAGATTGAGGTGAGACATGAGGAGGGAATTGTGGAGTGTGAGGGTGGTGAGAGCCTGGCCCAGGTTGCCCAGGGAAGCTGTGGCTGCCCCATCCCTGGGGGTGTTGAAGGGCAGGTTGGATGGGGCTTGGAGCAGCCTGGGCTGGTGGGAGGTGTCCCTGCCCATGCAGGGGGTTGGGACTGGATGGTCTTGAAGGTCCCTTCCAACTCAAACCATTTTGTTATATGATTCTATAATCAGTGGAAATTTGTAGCCTCATGTACCTACATTTTAAAGGAGAAATTCAGGCACGTGGAGCTGGCCCAGGGCTGATTGCTGCCTGCAGTGACATCTTGGCTCTGTGTGTGCTCCCAGCAGCAAGTTTTGGCTTTGCCTTAGTAATAGTGGTGGTGAGTAACACTTTAAAATAAGAGAAATACTAATATTAAAAACGTCTCCAAACCTACTTCGGTCATGATCCTCATCCATAGGATATGTTTTATTTTTTTTTATTCTGTGGACTATGAAAGCTGTAAAAACTAAATTGGTTCAGTAGCACTTCCCAATCACACCACTTCAGAGCTCCCTATATTCCTCAGGGATGCCTGCTTTGTTCCCAAAAGCAGCCCTAGGAACAAGACTGTGCAACTTCAGAAATGCTCCGTTTTAACCTTTGTGGCAAGTTTGTCCTGTGGCTTAGGGAAGGGTTTCCATCCGTGCATTTCAAATCAGAGCAGGGTGAGCCAAGGAAAACCTTATCAACCTAAACCCATTGAGGTCGCCATGAATGTGGGGGGCAGGGGGGAGGACAAGGGGATTGTCTTACATGGGCCTTCTGTTTGATTGTGATTACATTTAAATTTGTGAGCTTATTCTGTTTAGAGCTGTGGCTCCGTGGCTGTGGCAGCAGGAACACTACAGTTTGCTCCTCAGGAACAGGACAACTGCTCAGATATCCCTTCCTACAGCTTGAGTTTCACCCTCTCCTTGCACCCTTCCCAGCTGCCATTTAAGCATCAGTACATGTTGCCTGGCACCTCATCTAAGTCGTTGCTGTTGTTGTTTGTTTTTTTTTTCCTGGGCAAATTTGCTTGAGAGGAGCTCAGGTGGGAGTGTCCTGGCAGGGAGGAGCAGGTGTTTAAGTCCTTCTGCAGGGGCAGCTCTGGACACTTGGCTCCAATCTCACCTGAGTTCCTGGAACCTGCCTGGTGCTGCCCATGG
>NW_009952438.1:957602-972828 GCF_000747805.2 Chaetura pelagica
CCGGGTTCTGGGGTGCAGCCACCACCTGTGGTGTGTGTCAGGGCTCTTGGGGTGGGGCTGGGCATGGGACTGGGTCTCCCCTGCCTACCTGTGGGCTCCCCAGGCTCTGTCCAGCCAAGGGAGGCACGGGGGTCTGCACCCATCACCCCTCTCCTCGCTGGACCCTCACCCCTACATACCCATCTCCAGGAACTCATCAAACAAGCTGAAGATGTTGACCTCGTCGAGTTCATAGTTGCTCAGCCACTGCCTCTTGCAGGGGTCCTCAGCCTCCTCCTCCTCCCCCAGCATCATCCTTCTCCTCTTGGGGCGCCGGCACCGCCTGCGTACCTGGTGCTTCGCCCAGCTGCAAGGGGAGGGAGCAGCTGTCTGTCTGCCTGCCTGTCTGTCTGCCTGCCTGTCTGTCTGCCTGTATGCCTGCCTGTCTGCCTGTCTGCCTGTCTGTCTGCCTGCCTGCCTGTCTGTCTGTCTGTCTGCCTGACTGCCTGCCTGCCTGCCTGCCTGTCTGCCTGTCTGCCTGCCTGCCTGCCTGCCTGTCTGTCTGTCTGTCTGCCTGCCTGTCTGTCTGCCTGTCTGTCTGTCTGCCTGTCTGCCTGCCTGTCTGTCTGTCTGCCTGTCTGCCTGCCTGCCTGTCTGCCTGTCTGTCTGCCTGTGAACTCCTGCTGCTCCCCTCAGTGCCAGAGAAAGCAAATCCCAGGGCTCCTGCCATTTCCTCGCCAAGCCCAGCACAATGCAGAGCATGTAAACACTTGGCTGGGCTGATTGTTACAGCGACTGAAGCAAACCAAGGGCAGCTTCGCCGTGAACAATGAGATCTGCTCTCTGGATGCAAATTCCTCCCTGCTTTGGCTTCTGTCTCCTCTGTGCCAGCCTCCTCTGAACCACAGCACGAGTTGCCAGACCCCGCAGGTCACTGCTCCTTTATCTCTCGCTTTCAGTTTCACTTCTTGGCACAAAACGCCTGCAAGCAGAGCCCAGGCTGCACAGCTGGACTCTTCAGGCAGCTCTTGCCTTCCCCTCCCCGTTTTTTTAAAATCCTGGGCTTTGTCTCCTTGCTTGCAGTGTCATTAACTGCAGTGCTGGACAACAGGCACAAAGGGAGGGTGACTGCACATCCAGCATCCCATGGTTCTCCATCCTTTCTGTTGCTCCCAGGGCAGGGGGGCTGTGACTCGGCCTTGCCAGGCCCACTGGGGCTCAGCAGTGCCTTGCATCATTCAGGAAATGGTGTGGGGTTTGTGTTTTCCTGCAGAAGGAACCTCACGTGCCCCAGCACCTGCTTTGCCCTTTGTGAACGCAGCACGTGCTCCCCACGCTGATGTGCAGCTTGAGAGGTTCAGGAGGGCAGTTCCCACTGAACCACCTCACGAAAGCTGTTTTGGTTGGTTTGGTTTGTGCTTGGGGAAACACTTGTGTCCTGCCTGGGCCCTGGTGCCTAAATAGGGCTACACTTTTAGTTCAGGTATAAATATTTCTGCTTTGTCAGAATTGTATGTCCACCCAGCCCATTCCTGTGTGCAGCTGGGGCTGCAATGGTCTGTTCTGCCTGCTGGGACTCATTACTGGCCAGCACTCAATGCCCACTCTCTGCTATGGGGTTGAGTTGGAAGGCAACGTGGTCATTTTGTTGCTGGAGATTTCACCTCCTAAAGGAAAATTCCTTCCAAACTGCTTGTACAAAGGAGCCAGCCCCAAACCAGGGTTACCCTCATGGGTTACGCCTCCTAAAGGAAAATTCGTTCCAAACTGCTTGTACAAAGGAGCCCCAAACCAGGGTTACCCTCATGGGTTACCCCACCTGGTAACACACGTGGCTGCTGGCACCCCGTGCTGGCTGGGATAACCATCCCCACCTTGCAGACAGGCTCTAGAGCAGATCACAAACCATGGCAAAAATCCAGCAGAGCAGCTGGGAGTGCTGAGGCAGGGGAAGGGAAAAAGAGGCTCCTCGCAGAGTAATCGTTGCCTTCTCGTTTTGCTTGTGGACCAAAGAACTGCTCAGCTTCTTGCTGCTTGGTTTCACGGTATCACAGGATCATTATCATTTAGCACAGGAGGTTCCACGTAAAAACCTTCTTCCCTGTGAGAGTGCCAGAGCCCTGGGACAGGCTGTCCAGAGAGGCTGTGGAGTCTCCCTCTCTTGCGGCTGCTCTGGGTGACCCTGCTCTGGCAGGGGGGCTGGGCTGGGGGAGCTTTCCAGGTCCCTTCCAACCCCTAGGATTCTGTGATTCTGTGATTCTGTGATCATTCTGCTTGGAAAAGACCTTCAAGATCATCAAGTCCAACCACTGCCCCAGCTCTGCCACCTCCACCACTCAGCCCTGCCCCAGGCACCACCTCTGTCTGTTTAGGTGTCTCCAGGGCTGGTGGCTCCTGGATCACCAAGTCCAACTCCAGCCCCAGAACAGGACAACCCCAAAGTTCACACCATTGACAGGCAGGTTTCATTATTTCTACCTTGCTCTCCTACATTAAGGTCCCTGCCAGACAATCTATTTTTTTTCCCCAAATTTTTTGGAGATGGTATGAGAGGACTGAAAAGTTGAATCATGGGTCTCCAAACTAGGGGTCTCTAAAGATTTAAAAGGGAGGTCTTTGGACCAATCTGCAACATACAGACACCAAGGGTTTGCTTTCCTCAGGCCTGAGGTTTGCATGACTAGAGGAACAGCAAGGCCAACATGGGAGTGGAGCAGATTCAGGAGTTTAAACAAAGGGAAAAGGAGCAGATAATAGGCAGAAAACCCCACCTAGCAGGCACTGTGGGAAGGCAGCAGAAGATAAGGAGCACCTAAATGGAAACTGATGACCTGGAATCCAATATTGCTGAAGAGATTGCTCACAAGCCCACGTTGGGTTGGTGTTGCTGCAGCTGTGAACTCAGCCATGGAAAGGTCAGTCAGACAAAGCTGATAGAACCCCAGGCTGAGCCCAGGGGTGCTGGGGACTGCCCAGAGCCTGGGTGGACACACCAGGTAGGGAAGAGTTCGTATGAACATGTTTAATTTATCTAGTGTGTTTCATTTATTTAGTATGTTTTAGCACAAAAAAAAACAAACCAAAGCCATCTAAAATGTTTCTTCTTCTTCTTCTTGTTCATTTGTTTTGTTTTGTTTTGTTTTTCTGCAGGAAGATCCCCATTCACAAGGAGATGAGCAGTGTCACCCCAGCAGTCACTGTGGTACCCACACCTTAGCTGTGATAGCTTTGACTGCTTCTGTAAAAGTACATTTCCACAGTTGTCAGTGTGAAACTTGGCACAGCCTCAGCTGTGTCCTGATGTAACCATGAGCCACTGGCACAGCCAGGCTGGGTGAAGGGGCTGGGGGCATCTGGCTGGGGTAGGAACCTCAGCTCAGTGACAAGCAACGTCCTCTCCAATGTTTCTGTATAAGCAGAATCTTCAAACAGGAATGAGACCCATCTTGAGGAGCCTCTGAGAGAATCCTCTTGAAAGAGACTTTGCTTGCTATCAAGTGTCCCATTATTTTTTCAAAATTAATGGATATAATAAATCTTTATTCATGTCATGTTCATATAATTTATATATTAAGAAAGGAGTGACCAACTAGCTTATTAGATCTGGTTTCACAAAAACTCTACTTAGCACAGAGTTTCAGACTTTATTTAATATTAAAAAAAACCCAAACAAATAGAAGGAAACAAATAAAAGGCTTTAGTTAGACCCTTCCTGATGACATTCTGATTTACTTTCCTTTCATTCATTTTTGCCTTCAGTCCAGACATTTGATCTTGAAAAAATATACTTTCCAACAAAAGAAAATATTATAAATTCTTACCCGACTGTTCATTAGGTAATCAGCTAAGAAAGCAAAGTCTCCTAAGCTGGATTGTTTAAAGAAGCTGGATTTAACTTACAGCCAGGTAGTGTTCTCCCAAGGCCTGTTTTATATGACCAAGGAAAGCTCCTGTGCAGGGTATTTTTATATCCAAATAACAATTTAACTGGAAATGGAGATGGTTTCCCAGGCAGTGTGATCAGCCTGCTGCCAGAGGCACTGGAAATAATAGAAGGATGAAGCCTGCCTATCAGCTCTTCCCCCTGCCACAGTGTCCCCATGAATCAACCCATGACCCAGTGTCCCTTGGCTGAGGGTTGTGGCAGAGCTGGCACCAGGGCAGAGCTTTGCAGGGAGAGGTTCTGCAGAGCAGGCAAACACATCCCTGCCTCTTGCTTGGAGGAAACAGTCTGGCAGCAACTGGAGTTGAGATTTTTCTATCAAGTCAGCACTTTAGCAGGGCAAGTGGAGTTTGTGACCTCCTGTCACATACCTGAGCTGGAGCCAACACCAATTGGCTGCAAAAATGTAGAGATAATTTCTCTTCTAATCCATCCTGCTATATGTCTTGGGATAGAATTTTGACATATGTCAGGCACAATTTCCTCTTTTGCAAGAGGCAGAATTTAATTTGATTTCCCCTTTGCCTCCTGGGTATTTTAGATATAGGACTTTTTACAATTTAGGCAAATTTCTTGTGCAACAATGGCCTAGAATATTATTTTATTTTATTTTTATCTGGTTATTCAGGATCTAATACATTTTGCTGCAAAATGTTTCTTTTTATTAAGGGGTTTTTTGTTCAGCATTATCTTTGCTGGTGAGATGTGCCTGCCCTTCTCAGGTCCTGGTGTTCAAAGGTGCATTTCAACACTGAAATAAAAATCACTTCTCAGCAGAGCTCTGGGTTGGATTTGATGGTATTCCCAATGCTCCTTAGGCTGTTTACCAACATGCAGAGTAGTAAAAAATGAGATCTGAATGCCCATTTAAAGTTAAATGGATTAAAAATTGGGCAAGTAAACAACCATTTTATTCAACTAAAATACTACTGATATCTGTATATTTAGATATTACACAGAGAAAGCTGCCACTAAGTAGCAGCTGACCTAGACCACATCAGCTACTCTCCAACCCAACGAAATAGAAATGTCTCTTTATTTCCTAAATTGTTTTTCACTCTTGGCCCCAGTTCCCAGTCTTTTGAGACCTGTCAGCTGAATGCAACAGGTTTCCTCAACACATTGCACAGCCTTAATTGCATTCAGAAATTAAACTCTTGCTTTAGATGCTACTACTTTTGAGCAGGGAAAGGCAAAACCCAGGGTGCTACAAGCATCACCATAGCTCCATCACATCAGACTTCAAGGATGTCTTTAGTTACATTAACAGAACTGACTGGATATTTCAGAAGGAAACATTCAACTCTAGTTTCTTTCCCCTTCTCCTTGCAGCATATGTTTGATGAGATTCCTGTGCTAAGGAACATTCTCAGCTGAGGTAAATCAGTGTCCTTTCCCTGCCTGCAGCACAGGATGAGGATCTAGACAGTGAAAAGTTCATAAATATTCATCTTGCTCCATGTGCAACTCAGTTTTGACTGGGTGATAAATCACAGGGATTCTTTTCCTTCATGAAAACATTGTGTAAGAGCCCAAAGAACATGTGTTTCTGAGTACAAAAGTGCATGTTAGGAAGAGCTGTAACCAAAATTGCTGAATTGCCTTGTTTTTTACCAGCTCTTTGTGCCAGTAATTGTAACCAAAATTGCTGAATACAGCTTTATAACTCCTTGTTTTTTACCAGCTCTTTGTGCCAGTAAAATGAGGAATGTTTCAAGGTGTAAGATAACCAGCCTTCCAGAACACTGACCAGAGCACTGCTCTGCTGCTAGAGGTGTAAGTTTAAAAGGAACTGCTCCTTGGCTCCTGAGTCAGCTGTAAGAAAGAGACCTAATATGAACTTTTGCCAGGTTTGCCAACTTGCTTCAATTGATCATCAAGTTGGCTTTTGAAAAGGACTTATTTCCTATTTCTTATCATCTTGTACATGTTTGGGAGATAACAACCTCTCTGGCTGCCTCATTTTTCACTTGACACGGGTAAAATTCCACCCCAGACAGGGTGCATACAGAATCTATTCAGATAGACCAGGGTCCCAGATTGCACATCCATATCTGGATTAACCACAGTCATTATCTTTCCATGATTTACAGAGGTCAAAGAACTTGATAAAATGGGTACTATTTTGATAATGGAGTTTTATTGACTATCCATGTGAAAGAGGTAAATGATGCTAATTTATCTATCTGGCATTCAGTCTGAATGGAGGATTTTCTCTTTTTCCATGGGAAATAGAGTAAGAAAGATATTGGTACCCTGCCTGCAGTAGAAAGGTCATCAGAAACAGCTGTGAGGAGCACAGGCTAGAGAGCAGAGGCACAGGCTCTGGATCAAGGTAAAGCAATAATACAACAAACCATTCAAGGAGTGCAGGGTTCTAGAATCACTGCAAAAATTAACTGGGATCATCTGGTTTGCCTTTTACATCATAGGGACATCTTTCAGCATCAAAACACTTCTGCAGAGCCTAGGATCCAGCAGCATGGATTTCTGCCTTGCTTACTAGTGACCAGAGCCCCTCCTGAACCTCAATAATACATTCACTGCAGGTTACAGAAACCAAAAGATGTGTCAGGACCCCATGGGGCCATAGAAGCACCTGTGGCTTCACCTAAACAGGCTCAGGTTTGAACACTTCCACAGCCATTCAGTCACCAGCACATTTCCACAAGGGGATCCAGGCTTGTGCCACGTTGTGAGCACCAAGACTCTGCCTGTGGCTGCTGCAGGGGGTGGCAGAAGTCAGGGATGGTCCCCTTGGGATGGCCAAGTGAGGTAGGACTGTCCTGGGAAGGACGAGAGCTGCGGTGCAGTTGGGAGCCCTGCTGCATCCTTCAGCCTGGAGACTGGACAGCAGCCCCAAGACCATTTTACTTGCTAGCAGGAGCCTTTATGGAAGCTTAACGAGAAGATAGGTGGCCTGCAAAATGACTGCAGTCTAACAAGCAGGAGATATTGGGCACAGAGAGGACTTCAAGGTAGCCGTGACCAAGAGAGCAGCAGGAGTCACTGATCTCAGCACACCAGCTGCTGCTTCTGCTAGAAACAGTTCAGGAGCAAAGATTTTCAGTGTGTCTGCATGTTACAGATACTGTCTTTAAAGCTCTTGCAAACAGGCATCTCAGGCATCATCCACATGAGAGCTGGTTTTACTGCCAGGTAAAAGCTGTATAATAAAATATACAATGATGTGGTAGAACCATCTTGCTGATTGTTGCTTGCTGATGACTGCTGCTTTGAGATACAGGAGCAGCTAGACAGCAGAAGGAGTCTCCCACACCTCCTCCATGGTCAAGGCTCTACTCATGCCTAGAGCAACTCACAGTCTGAATTTAGCTCAGATCCTTGGTTTTGTGCTCCAGGAGCTAAAGGAAGTCCTTAAAATGGCATCTACTTGCCTTTTAGTCATCAGATTGGAAGACCAGATGCCCTTTTTTGAGGATGAACCTGAAATAATGTGCAAACCTAGACAACCTACCCCTTCTCAGCAGCACTCAGTGACAAGCAGAGGAACCCACTGCTCCCAGGGGAGGAGGGCTGCAGGTTGCTTGTGGGAAGGCAGAGGATTAAGTTCTTCCTGGCATCTCCCATTGATGTTCAAATGTTGTAGTGTCCTTCCCCACACAGGGATATCCTGGGGAGGACTGGAGGACAAGCTAGTCCATACACAGTAAAATAATTCATAGAGCTTCTAGGAATTCCATTGAGTGAAGATCAGTGATTTTCTTCCAGGGGTGATGATTTCTATTCCAGATATATTTTGCCTTTTCTTATTGAGAGCTTGCCTGCTGTGAAGACTATTTTATGGGAGTGTTACAAACCCCTGCATACCAAGATTAATAATTAAAGCACTAATATATTTTTAACTATAAAATTGCAAATGCAGCCCTAATGCAGTTGCACAGGATCTACTTAACATACCTGCTGCAGAAAGGGCCCTATGAAATTTTCATGGACATTTTATATTGCAGAGAGGTGGAATCATTCAGTGCTTAATGCTGCTTAATGATAGTGTTGCAAACAGTTTTCCAAGGAGGCAAGCTGTGCTGCCAAATATATATGAACTGCCACCCCTCCCAGCAAAAATGAGCCTTCTGATGGTGACAAGATTACACAGCATAAAGCACACAGAGAAGCACCCCCACACACTGACACACTCAACTCCCCCTGTATTTACTTACAGCCACTCAGGTGGAGCAAGCAGCAAAGCATGATGCTCATCCTTTCACTGGGGGACAACTTCAGCCTCACCCAGCTCCCATTTCCCCCCACAACTGCATGTACCTACCCAAGGATAAAGCCAAGCTGGGCAGTCAAAGACACAGCACCCTGAGCTGGTACTGGTTGTTACTGCCTCAGTCCCATTTCAGCCCTGGGCTGAGGGGCAGAGCTGGAAAGAATGGGAGGGAATGAATGAAGAAGAAATGCTCCTGCCATCACATGTGCCACTCCTTGCCAGCAGATCTGTGTCCCTTTCACCACTTCCCACATTGACCCTCATGGAAATATGCTGAAAATGAAGGATTTCACAGGAAGGAATGCACAGAACCCCAGAAGGTGCCTTTGTTGCTGCTCGTTTTTCCAGCTGGTGCTGGTGCTGGTCCATGGCTGTGTGTGCCATGTGAGGCTGCTCCTGCTTCCTGCTGGGAGGAACACAACTTCCCAGTCAGGAAGGGGGGAAGAGGAAACCCCTCAGCCTTCAGCTTTATGGAGGATTAGTCAGGAGGTGACCAAAACCTGAGAAATGTAAGAGCATTTTTTAAATTGTTTTTATTTACTTTTTTCCCTCTTTTTCCAGAGGGATTTCTCAACTCCAAGCCATCACCTGAGCTATTAAGCCTGTCATGACTCTTAGTGGCTCCAATGGGAATTTTCACCAAACTGTCTCATCAGGTAAGTATTTGAAGACCAGCTGCAAAAAGGACACAATTCAGGTCCTGTGTCGTCCAGTTTGCCACGGGCTGGCCAGAAAAGATCTTGCCAATCCTTCTGTTAACAGCAGGCAGTCCCGTTCCTGACCTATGTCTGAAGGTCCCTCCCCAGCCTCTGCTCTTGTTATTCAGCACTTTGATTTGAGCAAATGGAGAAGAGGCAAAACCTCTACATTTATTTTGCCAGAAGGTCTTACCTACATCATTGTTCCCTCCCATTTTTTGTCCAATAACCGGATGAGAGAACATTTGGGGCACCCACACCAGAGAGCCCCCGGGTCCCCATCCCTCCCTGGTGCACATCAGAGCCACAGGCTGCAGGGAGACCCCCCTGACCCTGCCTGGGAGCAGCTGCAGACCCAGGGCATTCTCTGCTCCTGTGTGAGAGCCCAGCACCATCTCTTCTGTCATAATGACCTTCCCAGGAGGTGTTTGTCCTTCAGGATTCTTGTTCTTCAGGACTCACTTTGCCAGTTAACTTCACTGCATTTCCAGACACAACCCTTATGGGCTGGGATTAGCCAGCACTTTTTTTTACACTGGAAAACCAAGTTATTTTGAAAGAGGCAGTGAGGTGTGTGAGCCTCCTGAAGGAATCTGTAGTTTATGGCTCTGAGCTACATCAGGGTGACACAATGGTGTTCATTACTTTGATGAGCTTCACTGATTATATTGTGCATTTCTTTCCCTTTTCATTTCAGCTGAATCCATCTCAACACAGTGTATCTGTGCAAGTTAAGGAATTGTTTATTATGCTTTACACCTTTAAAACTAGATTCTGTTTTTGTTGAGCCTTCTACTAGTGGATATATTTGCATCACATTATGACTTTGCTACTGTGAAGAGTATTATATTCCCCTTGCCAACCATTATCTCACCTTATCATTATCCATGCACTGCTATGAAGTGATGCTAATAAACTGTTCAAGAAAACAATGACACACGTCACAAATGCATCAAGAAAACACAAGTTTATCTTCTTAAACCAATGTGAGTTCCAGCATTTGTGAACTGCTGTAACGATGTCTTGGCTCCCCAGTGAAAATAAATAAATACATTTATATTAATCAAGGTGGAATGATTTAGGTTAGATATTGCTGGACAAGCTTTGAGAGTGATTTTTCATGGGTCAGAGCAGTCTGCAATTACAGCTCAACCATCTCCAAACATGTGTGGTAGCAGTGTCTGTGGACCTCAGTCAAAATGTTAGTTGGAAGTCTTCTTTTCCCAAGATGTATTTTTGGGCTGTGTAATGAAGTGGGGTAACAACAGCAGGACTCCCTTTCCAGTTAGCACAAGTCAGGAAATCAAGAATTAGTCTCCCTGATGGGTCACAAAGTTCTTGAGTTTGGAGTCACTATTTAACATGAAGAAGTCCAAAGAGTTTACTAGGCAGTATCCTAAGAGCAGTCTTGGATTCATTAGATTTAGCCCCGTCCTCTTCCCTCCAGCAACCCTCACCAAACAGGCTCCTTCTCAGCACTGCAGCTGCTCTGCCTCCTGCCCAGCTGCTGAGACCTCCCCCTGCCTGGCAGCTGAGAGTGTCTGTCCCCTGGGCCCCAGCCTGTGTCTCAGCTGGCTGGGAATGGCCCTGCAGGGTGGGCTTCTGCTGTGGGGTATCACCTGAAGCTGGGAGGAGGAAGGGAGAAGAGCTCAGCTCATCCTGCTCCTGGTTTGGCTGCATGTGTCTGTAGCCCCTTCTGTGTTCTCAGTAAATGTGTCTTAAATCCCTACCAAGCATCCTGCCTTCTAAAGAAACAGTAGAGGAAGGAGGACATCAGGCACAAGAAAGAAGCAAAGCAGGGGGGAGAGTGTCTACACTTTCACTTGTTCTACAGTCATGTCCCTAGATAAAAGCTCAGCAAATATTTTCAGCCTTGTTTTCAAAACTCCAGACGCAAAATCTCATCTGATGCCTCGAGGGGAACTGTGCAACGTGCCCTGTGAACTACTGCACAGTGTGAACACTGTAGTGGATGCAGACAAAGGGAATTGTCCCCACTGAACTATGCATTGATTATCAAATGATAAATCCATGCCTGTTTATCTGCAGGGGGAAAACATTGGACCTCTATTCATTATCTGCAGCACTTCTCAGCAGTCTGCAGTGAGAGACAATAGAGCTCTGTAGTCCCACAGAGACCTTATGTCTGGCCATCGTTGCATTAAAAAAATGTCCCCTTGTTAAAAATTAGCTTACATTATCCCCCATTTCATTATCATCTCCACATCTCTGGAAAGCCTTTGCTAATGAGAACCTGTCCTGGAAAACTGAAGTGTTGTGCTCTTTTGATTTGTGTCCTGCCTCCCACCACGTGCTCTGTCCTGGCCAATAATAAAGCAATTGATTTTACATTACTTTTCAGTGGCTTAAGAAGCTGTAATTAATCTCCTTACAGTTTTTTTTTTTTAAAGGCAAATCCCATAAAGCTGTCTAATGTGCTTATGAGACCAAAACACCAGGCCAGGGGCTCAGGATCTGAACCATGCTGCTCTGCATACCCCTCTGTTAGGCTTTGACTGATGAGCTTACAAGTGGGAGTGGTGAGATGGTGAAAACTGAATTCTGTGGGCTTATAATCATCTCTTCCAAAAGTGTTACCAAACATAAATACAACAGGGAAATATTCTAATCTTGGCTGCCAGTCAAGACTTTGTGTCTGATACAGGGTGGCCTGTGGAAGATAATGAGCATTTCTTCTGGCCTAGTGTCATCTTGGCAGCAGATTCAAAGGATTTACACTGAAAACGTAGGGGCTCCCAGTCCCTATTGATGCAGAAAGCTCTGTAGATATCTCTATGTGGAGGCTGATTGGCTTGAATTTGAAGGTGAAAGGAAGAAACATTAATACAAATGCAGCCTCTCTCTTGCAGCAACAAGTAATGAAAATTTGCTTGCTAACCTGACCTGGTGAAGTAAGGCACCATTTTTCTGAAGGCAAAAGAAATCCTTTGCTAGATGAACATAGGAAATGCTGTGTGGTTACTAGGTACTGAAACATTTGCTTTTTTATCACAGAGATTGCATAAAGAATGTAAAATAATGTATTAATGTTTATATTCTAAGCTTTCTATCAGGGAAACTGTAAACAGCATCAGTAACAAAATAAAGGGAAAGCTCTGACAGGAACACGGAGCAGTCACGATGTTGAATATAGATTTGGCTCCTTCAAGTGTGGGTTAAAGTGAGCTTGAAGTGAAATAAACAGAACAGCTTCAGGAGTTTAAAGCTGAAGTCATCCATCATAGGGGAGGAATGTTTGATCTGATGTACAGTAGTTTAGCTCACAAACTTCACTGCTAAAAACATTTATCTCTGCACTCACTGCAAAGTCTAATAATAGAACCACATCCTGAAGAAATTCAATATGCCCAGTAATTGTGAGCATCAGTCTAATGGAATGTGTAAAAAATGGACAGTGTACATTTAGATAGGTTTTACTTCTGTCTGTGCTTGAAAAGAATGGACAAGAGTCCCAGAACAACACAAGAAAAGCCTGAGCTGTGTAACAAGCATTTATATCATTTCCCATTCTCGTAGATGATGTTTGGTTCTTAATTGTATGTTGATTGGCACCTGAACACTCATGGGAACCTTTCTGTCATTCCCTTATCTTGTTCTAGACACTCCAGTCTTATTCATCAATTACAATTCTTACTGTGCTTGTTGCAAACTGTGGTTTCCACGGTGTTGAAATGTGTTGAGAAGCACAGCCTTCCCCAAAGGGGCTGTCCTCCAAAAATGTGAAGGCCACTCAGAGGTAACCTGAGCTTACTGGTCCTGTTGAGTGTTCTGATGGAAATTATTTTTGAATGTGTATTTAAAAATGTCATCCACACAAAGTCCTCAGCAACAGACCTGATCATTTTACCAGCTTGCCTTTTTCCTCTTCCTGTTCAGTCACTTTGATGTAGAATGTGTGAATGGTGTTTTCTCCTTCCAGGCAACAGAAAAGAAGTTCTTTTGACACTCTCAAGGTAACAATTGGGTAGAGTGAAAAATGCCATCTTCTCCTTGGAGAGCATAGTGATCATTTCTGGGATACTTCAAGGTTAATTCCTGCTACTTACAGGAGGTTACACTTGGACAAGGCTGCGTCTTGACCCTTAATGTACCTGTGAAGTGTGATGGCCTAGACAGAACACAGAGCTTGGAAGCAGTTTGTAAGGTAATTGCAGTATCAACATACCCTCCAACCTGAGGTGCGTGTCCTTCTCCAGAACATACAAGAGATGGAGAAAGAAGGAAATGAGGTGGGTTTTTTCACACACCACAAACCTACAGAGCAATGAAGATGTAGAATGGACAGCTGGATAATCCTGTACCACTGGGTAACCCCAGGAGAGGCTGACAAAGAGGGAAAATTAGGTTGAAAAACCCACCTAGGTTGTTCTAACACCTTTTCATAGGATTTCTTCATATTCAGACTAGAGCACAACACTGGGCTCTTCCTGAATGACTCAGTACTTTCATTGTAATTCTTGCATAACAAATGTTTCTAGAAGATGTTCAGATTTCCACAAATTTCATTCATGTTTTGTGGTATGTTGGTTTTTTTAGTGTGGATATAGATGTGGAAACATTGACTGGAGGGTCGTTTCTGTTGTAAAAACTTGTTAGATCACACAGCCTTTTACTTTATTGAATTGTGCTTGTTTTGATGTCTCCAGAGTTCATGGAAGTGGAAAAGGTGAGCTCTGACCCCTTGCAATTTTATGAGGCACTGTGTGAACCCTCCTCACTCAACAGCTGCTCCTCAAAATACCTGGGGAGCCATAAATGTAGAGACATGATGTTTTATGTGTGTGTGTTAGATATAATAACTGTATTACTTAGCAAGATGCCAGAAGGATCTGAATGGAGTAAAAACCTAAATAGAGAGGACAGATCATATTTACTAAAAATATTCATAATGAATGAGGGACCATATCAGCCATCTTGTTTAGAAGATGCTTGGAAATTTGAAGTCCTTGTAGATGCTTCTTCTTCCAGATATTTTTCCCTTATTATGATTCCTATTTATTTATCTTTGTGTAGCCAGTAATTAGCTCATTTAATACTTGCCTCTTCCTTTTTTAGCAAAAATCCCTTGCCCTGTGCAGTAGGCTTTCAGAACACTTGGGCTACAATTTCCTAGTCTACATTTTTAGTAACACAGCCATATGTCCTCTTGTAGTAAAGAACAATCTATTTTATTCTCTTGCAGAATGAGATCACTTTCAGAGGTAGATGTCAAAACCAGAGATTTTTTTTTCCTGTTTTATCAAATAGTTTCTAGCTGGAGAACTACTTGTTTTCAGCATAAATCTTCCAACCAGCTGTCACCAGTGCACACAAGAACATTATCACCTTAAAGCTTGTCAGTTCAATTTTGCACTCATCTTCTTCACTTGCTGTCTTATGAAAGTCTCATTACTCTTCCCACTCTTGTAGGTCAGATCCTAGGTCAACACACCAAAAAAAGAAGTATTTCAGCTTCCAGAAGGTAAGACTCTTAGTTTTAAGTTCCAGCTAGACCTGCCATGATACCACCCCACCAGGGACAGTGATTGCACAGGCAGCTTTAGTGCAGTCATGAGACAAACCATAGTGGTGTGGATCAGCTGAAGGAATGTTTGCTCCCAGGAAGGAAAGGGCTGAGAGCAGGGAAGGCTCCAGGAGCTCCCATGTAAGGTTCTCCTTGGGGTACAGTCAGACTTTCTGGAAAGTCACAAAGTTACAAGTAGCAGTGGTGGTTTGTTCCTGGACACCTCTGGATTGTTTAGGAGGGGAAAGTGGGTTCTGTTGGTGCTGTTACACCAGCACTAATGGAGGTGTCTCTGGTGGAGGGTTGGTACTGATATTCATCACAAAATTAACAAATCAGGCAATTTTGGTACATGCCTACTACTGTAACCAAAGCCATGCTTAGTTAACCAGGCTGTCAGTCCTGTCTACAAGATCTTACATGGACAGAACTGTACTTTGAAGGCTCATTCTTTTGAAGGCTCTCCATGACAAAAGTCATCCTCAAGGTGTCCTAATCAGCATCAGCTGCTATGTCAAGAAGAGACAAACACAAACACAGCAGTAGAAGCTTTGTCAGATCTGCTCTTGCCAATGCATCCCTCATAACTCCTACAGAAACCACTGAAGCCCTCTCAAAGAATGGCAGCAGGATCCCCTACACTCACACAACACCAGGCTGGAAGGGACCTCAAGGATCATCTGATCCAGCCTTTCCTTGCAAAGCACAGTCTAGTCAAGATGACCCAGCACCCTGTCCAGCTGAATCTTAAAAGTGTCCAGTGTTGGGGAATCCACCACTTCCCTGGAGAGATTACTCCAGTGGCTAATTGTTCTCATGCTGAATATTTTTGCTCTTGTAGGGAA
>NW_009952438.1:972854-988959 GCF_000747805.2 Chaetura pelagica
GGGAAAGCTGTATTACTAAGGGATGATAAAAGCAAGTGACAAAGTAGGGTAACTAGCTGCAATGCAGGCAGGTGTCTGACATCTAAGCTTGCTCTGTAACCCAAATCTTTCAACAGCAGGAAATGGAAATGAGAATACTGATGTATTTTATGTGGGGCTTAACAGCAATAATAGTGCTGAGTCCACAAAAACAATCTTCCTTTTATCATCACCTCTTCTCTCAGTTTGTGTTGGTCAGTCACTACAAATACAAAAGCAGCTCTAACACCACACTCAGTGATTCTTCCTAGCCACTCACACTTTTGAAAGGTGAGTTGCAAAGATTACATTCAGTAATTTAACACCATAATAGGAAATATAAAAGCACTGCTAGACATGTACAATCTTTTTGTCACACTGTTTTCTGTGTGCATCTCAAGAAACTATGAATTTTCTGCCTGCAACCAGAAATAGCTCATAAAGATGAAAAATATAAACAGGTGACTCAGGTGAGTGCTTAATCCTCTTGCTGAAGATCTCAGCTGTGATGGTTTTACCAGCTGGTAAAGGACTGGCTTCTCTTTTAATCCAGGAAAGATGAAAATTTTGGCAGATCTTCTTAAGATATATAGATATGACTGACAGAAAAGACAGCATAATCATAAAGAAATGTCCTGGTGATCCAGGAGAGAGAGAATTATCCTTCACTGTCATGGCAGATGAGTTTATTTATCAGCTCCATGAAAGCTGTAGAACATCAAATAAGCAATAAGTGTCAGGAAAAGCAGCAGGTTCATCAGTGCAGAGGGCCATGCTCAGTGGATGAACTAACTCTGCAAACCAATTCCCCTAACAAAGGTAAAGTAAAAATTGGTCTTGACAACACCTGAGATGAACTGAAAAATCATGGAACTGCTTCTTTAATGTATCTTCAATTACATAGAAAATCCCTGAGCTCTCCTGTAACTGAGTAAATATGTGTCAGAGTAGAGGGATTTCAGGCCTTATTCACGTATCTTCACGACTTCAACATCTCCTCTTACCTTGCTGATCACTGTTTGTTGAAGAGCAGGTTTCCCAAAGAAACTGAGCTCCATGCAGGAAATTAATTTTCTCCTTGTAGCAGGATGCTCCATCTCTCAACGTGCCTGCCTCAGTTTCTCTCTTAATTCAATTGCTTTTTGCAGGCCCAGGCCTGGAGTGGAAAGTTTCCCATGGGAAAGGGAAAGTCCCACAAGCTCTGAGCTGGTATCAACCTTGAAAGGTACAAACGGAGGCCAAACTGATGTTCATAACACCAGCTGCTCTCCTGTGCTGCAGAACATGGAGCCCAGCCCAGCCATCATCAGGCCTGAAATGGAGATAAAGTGAGAATGAACAGATAAACAAAAGAGTTTGCTTGGTGAGCTCAGGGCCTTCGTGGGTGTTTCCACCGTTTTCCTTTAATTCTCCAAGGAGAGACTTTGGAGCTGCAGCTAAATAGCTGAATGACAGCAGTCAGCCCACTTTGCTCTATAGAAGCCTGGACCCACCTTTGATCAGGAGACCCCCTGACACTTCCCAGGAGGCTGCTGGACCTTCCCTGCAGAGGGGACACCAGAGGGATTGATCCTGGAGGATCTAGACCCAGCCAGGGACACCCAGCTGGGGCTGGGCAGGGGTGAGAGATACAAACTCCTTTATTGTCTTTATTAGCAAACAACATTAAGCAATTTTTCATCATTAAGTTTTATTTTTTAAGATTATAGGATCCTTTGAAGTCAATAGTTATGGTCTAAACCTAGCATAAAACTTGGTAATAAGTTGTCAACACTTTAATTGTTAACCTTTACTGCTTGATCTAGCTACTAGTAGTACATTTTATTGCCAGGATACCTTTTGCATTCTAACCTTGGTTTCTGTTCCAATCTCCCAATTTCTCTACAATCTGCCTGTGCTTGTGCCTTCTACTGTCAGGATTTAGAACCCCAGGGCTATATCAATAGATCTTGTGCACACACACCTTGTCTGCCACCCCATCCAGATCAGGACACTGCTCAGCCCTGATTATCTCTCAGTGTCCTGATAATGGCCTTGACAAAGGCAGAGTCTCACGAGCATGTCTGCATGCTGGGTCAGTGAAGGTTTCCTATCAGAAGCTAAAGCTCTAGTGGTGGTGCCAATTAATAACTTGCCAACAATTAAGTGTACTGATGTTAATACTGTTTAACATCTGCAAGGATAATCAGCCTATCCATTCTGGTCACATCTTAATGTCCAACAAGGGATTTCTCAGTTAAAGCCACATGAATTTCTGCACATTCCAGGTTGTATCATACCCCAACCACATGGGGACTGGGCTAGAGTCTGGCTTACCCTTTTGTAGTCAACAGGCTAATAAGAAAATAATAATACCTGCTATGATGTCTCTTCCATGCTGGTATCTTGCAGTTTACAGTTCCTCCTTTCCATTCCCTGTATGGCAGCAAGATAAACAGTTCAGTGTCTCTCTCCATTTGCTTTAGAAGGTACCAGCTCCCTTGTCTCACAGTCTAACCAATTAACATAGATTATTAAGCTGAGAACAAAGTTTCCAACCTGTATTTAGCTTTGAAGTGTGCTGACTCCATTAGCATGAAGTTTTCATTGCTTGAAAGCATATCTATTTTTTACAGCTCTTCTAGTCACCCTGATGATTTTTTTTCCCCTCTCTTTCTGCAAATTCTGCCTTCCAGCACGTAGACAAACCATCTTCTCCAGAGCTGGTACAGAGCAGCTCTCAATATAGCTGCCTGGCACAGGGGGGTCACCCTGCGTGAGTGGTGACAGCTGGATCCCAATATTTGAAGGTTCTCAGAGCTTTCCAAATTAGCCCAAAAGACAGAAGGGTTTCATACACATCTTGATGCACAGCAGACAAGGCTTCAGCAGAGCTCCCTCCACAGATTGCTGACAAGCTGTCAGGGCAGCACTGCTGGAATAGGCACTTGAGAACCTCTTACTGTAATTTCCTGAAAGAAATACAACCACAACAGGAACAAGGGCCTGTTAATAGAGCTGATAGGATCAGAAAGGGGTCTGGTTATGCTCCTTTATACAGACACTAGAGATAACAGCTCCTTAAAGCTGGTGTCTGCACAAAGCAGAGTCTTGCTTAGCAGAGGAATTGAGGGCCCTTGTAGCAACAGCTTAAGCAAGGAAGATAGTAGGGAAAATAAATTAATTTCCATTGGAAACTTTCTGTCCTTTGGCAAGATAAACAGACACTGTGGAATCAAAGCAAGAAATGAGAAAAAGGCTTGCTAAGAATGGAAAACCTAGAGACATTTGAGAAGTCAGTACAGGGACTGGCCCCCTCTGCCTTTCCTCCTCCCGAGGTGATAAAACCAATATTGCATTTTAGCTTGTGTAGCATTCATGTGGACCTCATGTGTGGGCACTTATCTGAAGAGATCATTCATCTTGACCTTCTCAAGCTGACTGCTGCTGGTGTCACGTCCAGCCCGTGTCAGCTCCACAGAGCTGCAGGCTCTGAGAAGCTGTCCTGCCACAGTGGGCTTCTGCTAAAATCCTCCAGCAAAAGCCTCTCAAACAAATACAGAGATGTTGAGGATGTGATCAGTGCCTTCTGAACAAGTGCTTTTGTGCTCTAGACTTGCAGATGGCTTTTATGATGTTCCTCAGTTTCCAATTTCTTATTCTGAGAAGATATTTTTAAAAACAAAATTGTTTCCTGGAATTAAAAAAAAAAAAAAAGGTGAAAGTATCAGCATAGAAAAATCTGATTTATTTACATTTCACTTATTCTCAACCTCTGAACATTTGCTGAAGAGAAAGTGAGATCATGACTGACAGATCCCATGTTTTTTACAATTTCCTCATGTACAGAAACAGAAGAGCACTGTGAGTCTTTGCACAGAGGCTGTTACCAGCATTACAGTAAGTAAACATCTTAAAAGAAGCCCCCACCTGTTGGACTTAAAATCCACTGTATAAGGAGATCTAGAAAGTACAAGACTTAACAATTAGGCCTGGTAGTGCCTTGGATCTCTCTCTCTAGATCAGGTAGAAATGCCTGTTGAAAGCAACACTTGTAAAAATTTCAGCCATGCAACTTGTCAAATTTGGCCACCAGAATTTCCCAGAAAGCAAACCCCAAGCATCTTTGTATGTGAAAATCTCTTTTGCAAGCTTTGCACAGGTAGAACTATAACCTTCCAGGTCACATCTGTGAGGCTGGTTCCTGTGGCCCAGCTGGAGAAAGAAGCTGTGTTGTTCTTCCTGAGAAGGGGAGAGTATTTTCCTCAGATTACAGAGTCCTGTAAAACCACAAGGTAAGTTGTTAAGCTGGGCCTTGATATTGAAATCCTAGTGCCATTTACATTTATAAGAAGAAGAAAAAGAACCCTTACTTATTAAGAGATCAACTCCTAACCAGGTGTTTTACCTCACTGGCTGCCACAAAATACCCTTTGGCAAACTCAGACTGTTCAGTGACAGGAAGACCCGTGCAACTGCATCCAACCTGCAGGCAGGATCTGCAATGAGAGAGCACGTTCAGTGAGGGGTCTGGGTAGCACAAACCTTCCCCCCACCCTCAGGTTCAGACCACAGCCTGCTTCAGGTGAAACAAGAATTATTTTTAAAGGGTTTGAAGAGTTTTACAGAAAAGGTCTTCTATTTATTGGAATGCTTTCAAGTCAGGCACATTAATAGCGTGAAGGAAAGAAACAGGATAAAGTTTAATGGTCTATATTGTAGGGGTTGTCAGGCAAGATCATTTAAATTATCTTTTTGGCCTTGAAAACTGATGAGCCTGTAGGTCACTCTGACATCTGTGTAGCATTTAATAAGCTACATTATAGAAGACGGACCCTAATTTACAGGCAATCTTAATTTGGGGGGAAAACCAGATGTGTAGTGTTGTTTTCTTAATCTTGGTCATTCCAGCTGAAAAGACCTCCTTTTATCTTTTATTTTAGTCTGCTTTATAGCAAATTTTATGATAAATAAATATTTAATGTAACTTAACCATATGGAACCAACCTGTCCTTGAACACTTCCAGGGATGGGGCAGCCACAGCTTCCCTGGGCAACCTGGGCCAGGCTCTCACCACCCTCACACTCCAGAATTTCCTCCTCATGTCTCACCTCAATCTCCTCCTCTCATCTCTTCTTCAAGTGTCCATGTTCCCATCTCAGTCACTTTCCCCCAGTCCCTCTTCCCTTTGGTGTGGCAGCCCACCCTGAACACCAATGTTGCACGTCCCTGCTCTCTCCTCAAGTTCCCAAGAATGGCCAGATAAATGGAAGAGGTTCTGCTCCAACTGATGGGGAGACAGTGGCTCCTGGGCTGGGCCAGGGAGCACAGACACAAAGGAGGCTCAGAGGAAGAGCCATTGCTGCTGGGAAATGCCTCCTTCCCCTCTTTCCCGTTCTCCCTCCGGTCTTTGGCAGCAGCAACAGGAACCCAAGTGCACAGATGAGGTGGGGATTAGCTGATCATGCTGCACAGATGATTTCTTGCATGTTTTTCTTACACGTTTCTCTCCCCAGGCCCAGGCGCAGGAGCCAGCGCTGGGCGGCTGCCGCTTGCTCTGCATCCCACCCCTGGGACTCCAGGAGGTTGGGTATCTCCCTTATCTCATTCACCATAACCTGTCCACACGTCACACTATTTCGTGTTTATTCCCTTTGGGATCACGTCTCCTCAGTGCCCCTGAACTCTGAGGGATGTCCCTGTGCTACGGGTGTGACTCCCGTCCCCGGGCAGCTCCCGCGCAGCAGAAGGGCAGCAGGGTGCCAGGGATCCAGCTCACTGCCTGGAAACCAGCAGGAAGCACAGGCATGGGAACAGTGACAGGCCTGCAGGAGTCAGCTGTGCACACATCTCGGGGTACTGATGGCAGACTGACATTGGTCCTGGCAGGTGAAGGATCCAAGAGGAGTGAAAAGGCAAGATTTTGTTCACAGTAACTGTAATAAATCATCAGTGTTTCACAACCCTGTGATTACTTTTGGTGACCTCTGGAGACATCAGGACCCCCTTGCTGAAGAGACCCTGGTTAGAACAAGGCTTAACAGACTCAAGGAAAGGTTACAACTGGCTTTTAATTACACAGGGCTTTCCCTATGGACTAGTCTATGATTGATCACCTCTGATTGATCCTGACTCTCCCAGTGATGTAGGGTGCTGGGATTCTGGTGGAGCAGGACAAGGAATCAATCCCTTCTTTACCCTTTCAGGTTCTTTCTTTCATTTCTTCATCCTGTCTTCTTAGAAGTTGTGTGATTTGATTGCATTTGCTGTCATGGCAACACCAAAGTGAAAAAGTATTGTCACAGGAGTGGTTTGTTTTAAATCAGTGACCAAAGAATGAGAAGGGTACAGATGAAGAGAATGAGTTGTATTGGATCTTCTAAAGGGCTTGGACCACCAACTGTACTGAAGGAGGAGGAGATTGTTCTTATGAGGTTGAGAAATGGAGATTTCCACGGTGAGGACAGCCAGGAACTAGGAACTATGCAGGAGGGACATGAAGAGCCCCCATCAAGTGAGAAAGTGGTAGAGCTGACTGGCAAGCAGAGGGTGCAGGGTGATGTGGACAGAATAGACTTCATCATCCAGCCCAGCAAAGGATCATGGATGTGGTTAAGAGACTGAATAGGGGCTGAGAGAGCTGAGCTTTTGCAGCTTGGAGGAGAGAAATCTCAGGAGGATCTTCAGTGTGTATAAATACCTGGTGGGGGGTAGTAAAAAGCATGTAGTCAAACTTTTCCATGGCATTTAGTGGCAAGACCAGAAGGAACGTCATATGTCACATCTCTGGGTACACAGAGGTGGAACTGCCAAGTCTGCCAGAGGTGCAGAATCAACATGAACTAACACAATAGAGAAAATTAAGGAAGCTTCTTATAAAAAATACCTTAATATGGAATTCTTGGTGTAGCATCTCACAAACATTACAGCTCAGGCTAGACTAGAAGACTAATATCAGGCAAACCCATGGCCTGAAGTAACCTTAATTTTTCTTATACAAAATTTGCTTCATTAAACATATTTTAATTTGACCAAAATCATCAGGTTCATCGTTGCCTCCACAACTGAGCCCAGAGGCAAAATCAGAGGAGGTAAAAAATGATCACAGGGATAGTCCTAGAACAGAAGCTGCAGAATGAAATACCTGGAGGCAGAACAGTGACATAGTTAAGATGTAGCTGTGGGAATGGAATTGAAAATGCCTCTTGCTGCCCTGGTTGCTGACTTCTACAAATGTACATGAACATGACATTTCCCCCTCTCCTCTGTAACTCTCCTCATTTGTTCCCAAATGCTTTAAGATGCTGCTTCCAGCTTTCTGCATTCAATGCCTCTCTCTTTTTGTTCCTTAAACAAAGTGCATTTCTGAATCACTTTTTTCATCTCCTCTGACCCAGAGGTCAGGCTGCCTTTGGCCTCTGCATTCTCACTCTCAGTTGCTTTTCCCTGCACAGATCACAAACCTGGTGCTTCAAACCCCTCTTTTTCTGGTGTGGTTTTTAGGCTGACTTCTTTTCAGCTGCTCTGCTTTTTGCTAAATTCTCCTTAAAACCCACACTGAAACAACATAGCAAGAACAGAGCACTATCCTTGCTATTTCAGATGGTTTTAATCCTTTATGTTGTACAAATGAGATGATTTATGCAGGTCAGGATTATTCACAGCTCTCCTGAGTTTAACATCTACAGGATAAACCATTTAACACTCCAATCTCTCTTCACTTCCTAACTAGTTTTCCAAAACTTTCAACCACCTTATTGAAAATTTCAGCATCTCTTGTCTTTCCAAAAGGTGACTTATTTTTTAGAAAATGTAAGCAGAATCTCATCAGCTGTTTTTAAGTTGCATTCTGTGATTTACCACTCCTTTAGTTTAACACAGATCTGTAGACACTGCTGTGCTTGTTTCCCATGGCAGAGACGGAGCAGAAAAATCAAATTTTCACATGTAAGACCTGCACCTTCTGCCAAAATGGGGGGAGATTCTGCTTCTGAATAGGGTTGTTAGTCACCTCCACGTACCCAAAGTAGAGCTAGTGAGTCTTATCAATTTCTTACTACTCACTGACAGTCAAAAAGGCTGAATCAGGAATTCCTAAGAAGGCCCATTCTGCTCAAAACATTTCTGAGATATTTAACATCTCCTATGAAGACAGGCTGGGAGAGGTGGGGGTGCTCAGCCTGGAGAAGAGAAGGCTCCAGGGAGACCTTAGAGCACCTTCCAGGGCCTGAAGGGGCTCCAGGAAAGCTGGGGAGGGGCTTGGGACAAGGGCAGGGAGGGAGAGGACAAGGGGGAATGGATGAAAACTGGAGGAGGGGAGATTGAGGTGAGACATGAGGAGGGAATTGTGGAGTGTGAGGGTGGTGAGAGCCTGGCCCAGGTTGCCCAGGGAAGCTGTGGCTGCCCCATCCCTGGCAGTGTTGAAGGGCAGGTTGGATGGGGCTTGGAGCAGCCTGGGCTGGTGGGAGGTGTCCCTGCCCATGCAGGGGGTGGGACTGGATGGTCTTGAAGGTCCCTTCCAACCTTAACCCTTCTGTGGTTCTATGATTCTGTGATTAATTAAAAATATAAAAATCCTTCAAATATTCAGAATCTATCCACTCTACAAAGAGCTCAGGGGGTGGGAGACTGCAGGTACTGACATGCACTAGCCCTGAATTCCCAATTTCTCCCACGGAGAGACCTGGAGCCTTCAGCATCCTGTGGGTTGATAGTGGAGATCTGGCACCAGCCTGATGTGGTGACTGTGAATGGCAACAAGTAATATTGCCATGTGATCCCATACATCTGACAGCTACTTCTGTGCTACCTCAGGGGAATGCAAAAAGATAATAATAACAACAACAACAGTAATAAAATCAATAACACAAAGGGAAGTTTAGTTACTGCTGGTAGAGGTTCTTCAACAAATTCTGCTGAAATAGTGTTACAAAAATTCCAACTCTAATTAAAGAAAGGGAAGTTACATTTCTAATTTCTGCCGTGAAAAACTACTATCTGATGATGTTCCAGCCCTCCTTTTGAGCAGTGGGAATTTTAATCAGGTTTAATTTGTTTTTCTATGTGTTCTAGGAAAAAAAACAAGAAAAAAAGCCACAGGTCCCATCTGTAGCCTTGCACTGGGCAGACTCAGCCACCTGGGCTCCTGCAAAAAGGGCCAACAGGTTTTATTTCTTTTTCACTGGCCACTTAGACTGTGTGTGGAGGTCTCTGTGGTCAGAAGTGGTTTTGTCTGGGCATCAGAGTGCCTGGTGACACATAGTCCTGCAGCTGAGATCTACAGGAACTGATCAGAATAATAAAGATCTGCTTTAAAGGTCCTTTATCATCCATGTTCTTTACACACGTGGAAATTTTAGCTCTGGGTAATGACTTTAGGCATAATATCCTAAAGCAAACTCAAGCACAAGTCAAGTTTCTGACAATTGTTTTTAAAAATGCTGTTCTCCTTTCTTACAAAAAAAAAATCATGTATCAACTGGAGAAAAACCAAAACAAATCAAACTAAAACAAACAAAACAATACACACAAAAAAAACACAAGCAAGAAAGAGTGAGGCATCTTCAAGAGTCTTTCTTTTCTTGTTAAAAAATATCAAAGTTAGTTTTAAGTTATTCTAAGAAGCATTAATGAGCAAAAAGGATTTTTCAGGCAGTGAACCTGTTTGGGTTTCTATCCTTACCAAGTTAATGCTCAATAAAACACCCCCAAGCAACACTTTGAAAACTACATTTTTTTCTGGTTAATAGATGTGTTCTAAAGTGCTTTCTTTTCCTCAAATACCTTTTCCTTTTGCCACCTTCCTTCCCAGCTGGGTCAGCTGCTGCTGTGCCATGGTCTGCAGGAGCTGGTGGCACCTTTGTCCTGCCTGAAGCCTTTCCCAGCAGCAGGGAGAGGTTCAGAGGTTCAGCCACAGCAGGGGCACTAAAACCCCTGAGGAAATCAACTGCTCACAACTGGCACCTTGAGAGAACACTTCTTCAAAAGCAGTTTTTGTGGTGTTGTTTTGGGGTTTTTTTGTTGTTGGTTCGGTTTTGGTCTGGTTTTTGTTTGTTGGTGTTTGTTTTTATTTTAAATGGCTTATGTTTCTGTCACAGTAAAACTTCCCAGCAGGTCCCACTCCAGCACACACAGATGAACATTTAACTTCCTATGTATTTCAGCTGAATCCAGCCTGATACTGACTCATGCACGTGCCAGCTCAGGCCTCCAAGGTGCACTGTGAACTTAGCAAAATAAACACAAATGAAAGAGGAAGGAGAAGGGTGACAGTCACAGCAGTGTCCCTGCTCTTGCTTGAAGGCACCTGATCCAATTCTAACATGATTATCTTGCCAGAATTCACAATATCTTTTTTTGTTTACATCTTCAGTCAAAGCTTACATCAAAATATCAGTGTAATGTTCTTATCTGCACTGATTTGTTTTGAAAAGTTTCATTTACATATTTTATGGCTGAAAATAAAAATCACAACATGAAAAAAATGTGTTTCTCATACAAAAAAAATTTTCTCTGAGACAGACCTCATTAAATGGGTTGGCACTGAAGTTTGCACCACAGTGACATCATATTTGTTCATCTAACCAAAGATGTGATACTTACTCATAGAAGACAAAGCAATGAACTAGAGAAGAGCCATGAGCTCAGTAGAATTGATAGAAATTCTTTTCTAATTAGTCACTGTTCCTTTTGCAGAGGATGGGACAGTTGTGAGAGAGGAAGGCTGTAGACTTGAGAAGGAATTGATAAATCAGAGAGAAGTCACCCATTTCCTCTGATGTGTTACTTTTCCATTCATTCTTTTCCAGCCCTGCAACCCAAACTTCTACTGAGGACACACCTGAGCTCCTGACTCAGGAAGAGTCCTCAGGCTGAGCAGAACTGAGTTATGCACCTGTGGAACTTCCATTTAATTGCAAACACAGACCATGCTGCTCCAGGGAGCCGAAATGGGCAGGAATATTGGCAAGCTGCTCCCAGCACTGGGGCTGGGGTAAAACCATCACCTGTGCTGACTTCAAGGAGGAGTCACCTCATGAAGATAATTGTTGGAAACACATCTCCCCAGGGGCTACTAGCAGTGTTTCATTCCTTCCAGTTGCTAACTCCACCAGTTTGTGCTCTCCAGCTAATGTTGGGTCTGCAAGGGAAAGAAATAGGATTAGAAAAGAAATCTTACACTGATAGAAGCAAAACCTTACATAAAAGCTGAAAATGTGAGTACAGATTTTGCTGACCTGCAGCAGCAGATTGAGGAGTGAGAGAAATGGCCAATTGTCTATTTATTTTTCTTAAAGTCATTGCACAAACAAAACTATTGAAACAGTGAGAACTGTTCATTTGCTTTCCTTTTTTTCAATCATCTCCTAATTTTGTGACTCCACTGTATTTCCAACGTGCTGGGAATTCTCAGGTTACAGCATGTCTGGGTTACAGCTCGTGCCCTTGCTGGTTATCAGCACTGCAGAGACCCCACGCTGGGTTTCCAGGTACTTTTAACCACCCACTCAAACTAAAGTGACTAAAACCACCTTGGCTTCAGCCTCCCATTGACAGACCATCCTTCACTATCTCCAACTCAAGAGCTCCAACAAGATCCCTGCCTCCAATTGCTGTGCTTTATGGCACATCAGGAAAGCTCTGTTTCCTAAGAGGACACTCCTCACGTTCTTTCCTGCTAACAAGTGGGTTAGACACAAACCAGTCCTTAAGCCTTCCCAAAGTGGTGGTTACAGAGCTGCCAGAGGAAGCAATCCATCCCCCCAGCTGGGACTGAGGAGGCATCTTCACAGCTGAGGAATCATCCTACCTCTTCACTTAGGAGGGGTATCCAAACGATTCCTCATTTCAGCTTCTGCATATCCAAGGACAATTCCAGCTCTAGGTGTCCTCTGTGAAGGTGAGAAGCCCTGGGCTGGCCCCTGTGCTCAGCCATGGCTCAGAGCAAATACCAGTCTCCTTCACCTGTGAAGTAATTATTCACTTTTAAGAATCATGGAGTTAGTTTTCTCTCAGACTTTTGCATTCCTTGAGAGGATAAATAATATATTAACTATCTGAAGGGATCCCAGCACAAATGTGTGCATGATAAGCCTTAAAAATAAACATCACAAACACTTCCTTGATCTCAGATGTTCCTGTGGGAAGCTCATTGATTTCTTCAGCAATTAACTTAGGGAAATAACAAAATCAGAGAGCTAATCTAGTAGAATTTTCCTGTCCTGTAGATTTTTACAGCTACATTTTCTGCATTTTCATTTCTTAACCTAGGGAATAAAGAATGAAAAGATATTCCTATAGCTCCTAATTTTTAGGACTTAGTTATGCTTAACCTGGAGGCTGCACTAAAAATATCTTCATTTTATTTCATGGAATCAAAATCACTTTGTTATTTAGAATCTACTTGTTAGGAAATATATTAGATAAATGGGAAAAAAAAAACTATGAAGGAACTTGTTCTTTGCTGTAATTACATTGATTTCAGTTTGTGTGCAAAATAGTCAACACAAGCTAAAACAAAACTATTGCCAGAATTTTCAGAGGGGAAAACATGTTGTCTGCATAGGGGTCAGTGTCAAATCTGACTTTAAGCAGTGACAAATTTTCACCTAAATAGTTCAAGCCATAGCTTAGACATATGGCTGTTTTCTTTCAAGAAAATCCCACACATCCACCATCAATATTTAGTTCATTAAACTCCTCTCAGTCCTTCTGGAAGGGAACCCCAGTTTATTTCCCACGTCTGCTGGAAAGGCTCAGTGCACAAGGAAACAGTGGTCGTAAAATGGCTAAAGATTATGAGTTGTTCCAGGTTTAGGATGGACAATATTCAAGGCCTCTTTTTTTTCCAGAAATGCAAATTGCAAGAAGGGGGCTCCAAGGGGCAGGGGAGGTGAGAGCAGGGTTAAGTGTGAGAGTGAAGACACGGCTGAGGAAAGTGTCCTGTTCCCTACCTGGGGAAGCACAACCTCCTCCCCTTGCCCCTGGCACTGCTCTTCCTGCCCCTTCAGCTGGTGCCTGGCAAGGGAGGAGTGCCCCACCAAGTACTCACTCCAGCAGGAACACAGGCAGGTGAAGATGCCTGGGAATGTTGGCAGAGCTGATGACACTGCAGCAATTCCCTGCATGGGCAGTAATGGGGTCTCTGTACTAGAGCAAGGCAAATGGACAAGAAAAAAAAGGCTCCAAAGATACCAATTTAATCAGAACTTCTACCACTTGGCAGCATAGGTAATTGAAGGTATGAAACCCCCTTGCTTGTCCCCTTACAGTGTGGAGAAATTGCTTGTTTTATTGCAATACATGTAGCTGTGTTCCTGTTATTATTTTGTTATGGTTTTGGTACATCAGGCGCTTGGATGGAATGGATGAAATTGCATTAAATAGTATTAAGATAGCAAAGTATCATACAACTAGAGTAATATAATCATGTACGATGGGCATGATAGTAAAAAGGAGTGATTTCATACACATGAACTAATGTTCATTTATGAAATGCAGGAAACAAAAAAATGAAGCTAGGAAAATTAATGAGGGAGTAGTTGGATGGTACTGGAAGAGTAGTTTTTCAGAACTGCTTTCACAAGGTGAGAGGCTCAACTCCTCCTGCCCAATCCTACTCTCCCAAGCTGAAGAAACCCATTAGCATGAAAGAGATGAGAGGCTGATTTTCTTTTTTCTGTTTTCAAGAGTTTGCTCCTATCATACTGGAGGACGGAGACTGCAGCATTAAATTAAAGGTAATTGCTCAGAAAAATGAGTCAGAAAGCTTGTAAAGGCACTGGCACCTCATCTGCCTGGACCTGCAGGTGACACTTCACTACAGCAGAGTTTTGAGCTGGAAGAGGATCTGATGCTGTGGCTGGAGCAGTGGGATGATTCTCACCCACCCCAGACAGCCCCGGGAACACCCACACTGGTGTCTGAGTTCGGATTGTCTGTGCTCATTTGAAGGAAATCTCCCAGTTATGCAAAATGTACTGGGCACCAGTTGGTGTCACAGG
This sequence comes from Chaetura pelagica, assembly GCF_000747805.2. Taxonomy (NCBI): domain Eukaryota; kingdom Metazoa; phylum Chordata; class Aves; order Apodiformes; family Apodidae; genus Chaetura; species Chaetura pelagica. Next base: position 986,856 of record NW_009952438.1, read on the forward strand.
GCAGCCTCAGAGCCCAGAACAGGCCATCCTGAGCTGCAGCAGAGGGTTACTCAAGGAATGCAGCTACCCCCCTCCCCCTGCTCCTGGTAGATCTGCTCACATACCTTCCCACTAGTCGGACTAGGACCAAGGCAAAATGAAATCCTGAGCATCCATCAGCTCCTCAGCATCCTGAGCTTTGCTCCAAAAATCTGCTGCTGCACCACAGGACTTTGTAACAGACTCCACTACAGATGCCCTGCATAACCCCACCTGGCTGGGAATCACCCTGGGCTTGCTTTGTGAGCAAGAAAAAAGCAAGATGAGGCTGAAATTCGTGGGAATTATTCTAGATGTGCCCCCAGGGGAAGGTGGGAGAGAGGGTGGGAAAGGAGACCTAGACAGCAACCTCATTTGGTCAGATAAATCCATTGGGGGGGGCTGAAATGGGGCACAGGGTGGCATCAACTGAGCTGCCATCTCAGACTCTAAACTCAGCAACTGACAGGGTGTTGCACAGGAGATGGGGGCAGCCCAGGGAACAGAAGTTGTTTCTGAGGCAGTCCAGCTCCTGCAACCCCAGTTTTTCAGAAAGATTCCTCCAGGTTCCATTATGCCAGCTATTTTTCTAAGAATAGATGTATTTTATTAAGTCCTTTCTGATCCGTAAATTCAGAGTTTTATAAGTTTTAATCTACATTGGGAAGAGAACATTTGTCAGAAGCACCTTTTGCCAAAAGCAAAATTGGATGATATAGGAGCCTGGTACCATTCTGCTCTCATTTCATGTTTCCACACTGGACACTGCAAAGCACCAGTCTACTGATGGTGTGCTCTGACATCATGGAGCTCTACAGGTCTGTGGAAAACATCCCTGTGTTACTGAAAAAGCAGAATGCAACTAATTATTTATGCAACTAGAATGCAACTAGTTAATTCAGTTAATGGCTGTGCAAAAGAAATAGAATTGAGCTAAGTACCTGATAGTCATCTTGGCACTGTTTGCCTCCCTAAGGTCCATTTTACAATGGCAGCAGTTAAATATTTTCCATAGAGATGGTGAAAGTTGCAATATTAACAATCTCTCTTTCTTCAGGTACTTTACAGCAAAATAAACCTGAACAACAAATTAATACCCAAGTAAAGTTGTTTCTAAGATAAAAAAGCATGTTAACATTTGATGCTGCACATGAATACCTCACCCAGACATTCTCCACATGGATCCCAGACAAAATGAGCCCTTCTCACAGCTTTATGGAGATAAATGGGGAGCTTAAGAACACAGAGTTGAAGATGAGTTTACATGAGTCTAAGAACACAGATACCTTGACAGGAGAAAAAGGGAATAATCTGCTAAAATCTGTCATTCTTGAAAAGGAAAAAAGTTGTGGTCAGCTCAAGAGAAATTGTCTGAATAGTTTAGAGAGTGAGATCAGAGCCAGAGATCCTGAGCATGTTATATGGGAGACATCTGTGAGCTACATAATAAAAATAACCCTTTGTACACAAAATGGTACATATTATACACAGTCAGTCTTCAAATATAATTTCTTAAGTAATCTAATTCATCTTTTCTATCCTTAGTGATTCTAGGTGAGGCTGACCAGGCAGGCTCACTTATCAACATTTGTTACGTGTGCAGTAGAAGTTTCTTTAGCTGATACTGTGCAATTAGTAAGAGGGGAATATGCTGCATTCAGCTCTGGAACCCTCAGCACAGGAGGGATGTGGAGCTGTTGGAGAGAGTCCAGAGGAGACCACAAAATGATCCTTGGGCTGGAGCAGCTCTGCTCTGGAGCCAGGCTGGGAGAGTTGGGGTGTTCAGCCTGGAGGAGAGAAGGCTCCAGGGAGACCTTAGAGCACCTTCCAGTGCCTGAAGGGGCTCCAGGAAAGCTGGGGAGGGGCTTGGGACAAGGGCAGGGAGGGAGAGGACAAGGAGGAATGGATGAAACTGGAGGAGGGGAGATTGAGGTGAGACATGAGGAGGGAATTGTGGAGTGTGAGGGTGGTGAGAGCCTGGCTCAGGTTGCCCAGGGAAGCTGTGGCTGCCCCATCCCTGGCAGTGTTGAAGGGCAGGTTGGATGGGGCTTGGAGCAGCCTGGGCTGGTGGGAGGTGTCCCTGCCC